>NC_089222.1:55478757-55783781 GCF_963924675.1 Phocoena phocoena
TACTGAACCAAATTTAGCCACTGGGGACAAATACCAAAAATAACGGGAACTACAAACCTGCAGCCTGCAAAAAGGAGACCCCAAACACAGTAAGATAAGCAAAATGAGAAGACAGAAAAACACACAGCAGATGAAGGAGCAAGATAAAAACCCACCAGACCTAACAAATGAAGAGGAAATAGGCAGTCTACCTGAAAAAGAATTGAGAATAATGATAGTATAGATGATCCAAAATCTTGGAAATAGAATAGACAAAATGCAAGCAACATTTAACAAGGACCTAGAAGAACTAAAGATGAAACAATGATGAACAACACAATACATGAAATTAAAAATACTCTAGATGGGATCAATAGCAAAATAACTGGGGCAGAAGAACGGATAAGTGACCTGGAAGATAAAATAGGGGAAATAACTACTGCAGGGCAGAATAAAGAAAAAAGAATGAAAAGAACTGAGGACAGTCTCAGAGACCTCTGGGACAACATTAAATGCACCAACATTCGAATTATAGGGGTTCCAGAAGAAAAAAAGAAAGGGACTAAAAAAATATTTGAAGAGATTATAGTTGAAAATTTCCCTAATATGGGAAAGGAAATAATTAATCAAGTCCAGGAAGCACAGAGAGTCCCATACAGGATAAATCCAAGGAGAAATATGCCAAGACACATATTAATCAAACTGTCAAAAATTAAATACAAAGAAAACATGTTAAAAGCAGCAAGGGAAAAACAACAAATAACACACAAGGGAATCCCCATAAGGTTAACAGCTGATCTATCAGCAGAAACTCTGCATGCCAGAAGGGACTGGCAGGACATATTTAAAGTGATGAAGGAGAAAAACCTGCAACCAAGATTACTCTACCCAGCAAGGATCTCATTCAGATTTGATGGAGAACGTAAAACCTTTACAGACAAGCAAAAGCTGAGAGAGTTCAGCACCACCAAACCAGCTTTACAACAAATGCTAAAGGACCTTCTCTAGGCAAGAAACACAAGACAAGGAAAAGACCTACAATAACAAACCCAAAACAATAAAGAAAATGGGAATAGGAACATACATATCGATAATTACCTTAAATGTAAATGGACTAAATGCTCCCACCAAAAGACACAGATTGGCTGAATGGATACAAAAACAAGACCCTTATATATGCTGTCTACAAGAGACCCACTTCAGACCTAGAGACACATACAGACTGAAAGTAAGGGGATGGAAAAAGATATTCCATGCAAATGGAAACCACAAGAAAGGTGGAGTAGCAATTCTCATATCAGACAAAATAGACTTTAACATAAAGACTATTAGAAGAGACAAAGAAGGACATTACAAAATGATCAAGGGATTGATCCAAGAAGAAGATATAACAATTGTAAATATTAGGCACCCAACACAGGAGCACCTCAATACATAAGGCAAATACTAACAGCCATAAAAGGGGAAATCGACAGTAACACATTCATGGTAGGGGGCTTCAACACCCCACTTTCACCAATGGACAGATCATCCAAAATAAAAATAAATAAGCAAACATAAGCTTTAAATGATACATTAAACAAGACAGATTTAATTGATATTTATAGGACATTCCATCCAAAAACAACAGAATACAGATTTTTCTCAAGTGCACATGGAACATTCTCCAGGATAGATCATATCTTGGGTCACAAATCAAGCCTTGGTAAATTTAAGAAAATTGAAATTGTATCAACTATCTTTTCTGACCACAATGTTATAAGACTAGATACCAATTACAGGAAAAGATCTGTAAAAAATACAAACACATGGAGGCTAAACAATACACTACTTAATAATGAAGTGATCTCTGAGGAAATCAAAGAGGAAATCAAAAAATACCTAGAAACAAATGACAATGGAGAAACGACAACCCAAAACCTATGGGATGCAGCAATAGCAGTTCCAAGATGGAAGTTTACAGCAATACAATCCTACCTTAAGAAATAGGAAACATCTCGAATAAACAACCTAACCTTGCACCTAAAGTAATTAGAGAAAGAAGAAAAAAAAAAAAAAAACCCAAAGTTAGCAGAAGGAAAGAAATCATAAAAATCAGATCAAAAATAAATGAAAAAGAAATGAAGGAAACAATAGCAAAGATCAATAAAACTAAAAACTGGTTCTTTGAGAAGATAAACAAAATTGATAAACCATTAGCCAGACTCATCAAGAAAAAAAGGGAGAAGACTCAAATCAATAGAATTAGAAATGAAAAAGGAGAAGTAACAACTAACACTGCAGAAATACAAAAGATCATGAGAGATTACTACAAGCAACTCTATGCCAATAAAATGGACAACCTGGAAGAAATGGACAAATTCTTAGAAATGCACAGCGTGCCAAGACTGAATCAGGAAGAAATAGAAAATATGAACAGACCAATCACAAGCACTGAAATTGAAACAGTGATTAAACATCTTCCAACAATCAAAAGCTCAGGACCAGATGGCTTCACAGGCGAATTCTATCAAACATTTAGAGAAGAGCTAACACCTATCCTTCTCAAACTCTTCCAAAAGATAGCAGAGGGAGGAACACTGCCAAACTCTTTCTACGAGGCCACCATCACCTTGATACCAAAACCAGACAAGGATGTCACAAAGAAAGAGAACTACAGGCCAATATCACTGATGAACATAGATGCAAAAATCCTCAACAAAATACTACCACACAGAATCCACAGCACATTAAAAGCATCATACACCATGATCAAGTGGTGTTTGTTCTAGGAATGCAAGGATTCTTCAATATACGCAAATCAATCAACGTGATACACCATATTAACTAATTGAAGGAGAAAAACCATATGATCATCTCAATAGATGCAGAGAAAGATTTAGACAAAACTCAACACCCATTTATGATAAAAACCCTCCACAAAGTAGGCATAGAGGGAACTTTCCTCAACATAATAAAGGCCATATATGACAAACCCGCAGCCAACATCATCCTCAATTGTGAAAAGCTGAAAGCATTTCCACTAAGATCAGGAACAAGACAAGGTTGCCCACTCTCACCACTCTTATTCAACATAGTTTTGGAAGTTTTAGCCACAGCAATCAGAGAAGAAAAGGAAATAAAAGGAATCCAAATTGGAAAAGAAGAAGTAAAGCTGTCACTGTTTGCAGATGACATGATACTATACATAGAGAATCCTAAAGATGCTACCAGAAAACTACTAGAGCTAATCAATGAATTTGGTAAAACAGTAGGATACAAAATTACTGCACAGAAATCTCTGGCATTCCTATACACTAATGATGAAAAATCTCAATGTGAAAACAAGAAAACACTCCCATTTACCACTGCAACGAAAAGAAAAAAATATCTAGGAATAAACTGACCTAAGGAGACAAAAGACCTGTAAGCAGAAAATTATAAGACACTGCTGAAAGAAATTAAAGATGATACAAATAGATGGAGAGATATACCATGTTTCTGGATTGCAAGAATCAATATTGTGAAAACGACTATACTACCCAAAGCAATCTACAGATTCAGTGAAATTACTATCAAACTACCACTCGCATTTTTCACAGAACTAGAACAAAAAATTTCACAATTTGTATGGAAACACAAAAGACCCCTAATAGCCAAAGCAACCTTGAGAACAAAGAACAGAGCTGGAGGAATCAGCCTCCCTGACTTCAGACTATACTACAAAGCTACAGTAATCAAGACAGTATGGTACTGGCACAAAAACGGAAAGATAGATCAGTGGAACAGGATAGAAAGCCCAGAGATAAACCCATGCATATATGGTCCCCTTATCTTTGATATAGGAGGCAGGAATGTACAGTGGAGAAAGGACAGCCTCTTCAGTAAGTGGTGCTGGGAAAACTGGACAGGTACACGTAAAAGTATGAGATTAGATCACTCCCTAACACCATACACAAAAAATAAGCTCAAAATGGATTAAAGAACTAAATGTAAGGACAGAAACTATCAAACTCTTAGAGGAAAACATAGGAAGATCACTCTATGACATAAATCACAGCAAGATCCTTTTTGACCCACCTCCTAGAGAAATGGAAATAAAAACAAACATAAACAAATGGGACCTAATGAAACTTCAAAACTTTTGCACAGCAATGGAAACCATAAACAAGACCAAAAGACAACCCTCAGAATGGGAGAAAGTGTTTTCAAATGAAGCAACTGACAAAGGATTAATCTCCAAACTTTATAAGCAGCTCATGCAGCTCATAACAAAAAAACAAACAACCCAATCCAAAAATGGGCAGAAGACCTAAATAGACATTTCTCCAAAGAAGATATACAGATTGTCAACAATCACATGAAAGAATGCTCAACATCATTAATCATTAGAGAAATGCAAATCAAAACTACAATGAGATATCATCTCACACCAGTCAGAATGGCCATCATCAAAAAAATCTAGAAACAATAAATGCTGAAGAGGGTGTGGAGAAAAGGGAACACTCTTGCAGTGCTGGTGGGAATGTGAATTGGTACAGCCACTATGGAGAACAGTACGGAGGTTCCTTAAAAAACTACAAATAGAACTACCATATGACCCAGCAATCCCACTACTGGGCATATACCCTGAGAAAACCATAATTCAAAGAGTCATGTACCAAAATGTTCATTGCAGCTCTATTTACAATAGCCCGGAGATGGATACAACCTAAGTGCCCATCATCAGATGAATGGATAAAGAAGATGTGGCACATATATACAATGGAATATTACTCAGCCATAAAAAGAAATGAAATTGAGCTATTTGTAATGAGGTGGATAGACCTAGAGTCTGTCATACAGAGTAAAGTAAGTCAGAAAGAGAAGGACAAATACCATGTGCTAACACATATATATGGAATCTAAAAAAAAAAGAAAATGGTTCTTAAGAACCTAGGGGCAGGACAGGAATAAAGACACAGACCTACTAGAGAATGGACTTGAGGATATGGGGAGGGGGAAAGGTAAGCTGTGACAAAGCAAGAGAGTGGCATGGACATAGATACACTACCAAACGTAAAATAGCTAGTGGGAAGCAGCCGCATAGCACAGGGAGATCAGCTCGGTGCTTTGTGACCACCTAGGGGCGTGTGATAGGGAGGGTGGGAGGGAGGGAGACGCAAGAGGGAAGAGATATGGGAACATATGTATATGTATAACTGATTCTCTTTGTTATAAAGCAAAAACCAACACACCATTGTAAAGCAATTATACTCCAATAAAGATGTAAAAAAAAAAAAGAAAAGATTTAGAAAATTACAGTGCTTGGAATTCTATCATCATCTCACTCAGTGGAATTCTGTAATACAGTTGCCTAACAGAATTTGGCTGGTTGCTTACCATCAGATCAAGTAAATGGAAAATATAAGCAGTAGAAACAGTTTGATTTCTCCTACGGAGCCTCTCCAAATGTCATGCCACTAGCGAGACCACTTTGTAAAAAAGCATAAGAAACTGTGTGTTAGAAATACAAAACTGATCAAAGACTAGAGGAATCATTATTGAAAATTCTCCCCTGGAGGAAAAGGAGTAGGTGGGTGAATAAATATATATGGGCAGAGCCAGGGCACATACTAAAGAAAGAAATGTTCTCCAAAACCTAAACATTGGCAGATGGACAGGTTATATCATGGGTCAGAAAAGCCTTGAGAATCTGAAAAGAGACACTATGGGAAGAAGTCTGTAGGACTGCAGTGGCTGCTCAGGCCTCTTACGAGGTTCATAAATGGAGGCTGGATATTGAAATGATGTTTGTCTTTTCCTTGTACCTAGACTCAATGGGGAGAATTCCAGAGGCAAGAAAGAGTGCTCTTCTACCCTGTAATCCAGCATAACATAAGGGAGAGACTGAGATATTCTGTAATAAAATTAATAAAATAATATGTTCATAAAAGTATTTGTCAATGATACTTCAGTAAAGCAGGGGTAAAACAACAACAAACTTTTATCTGTATTCAATCTTCCTTTATTTTTTAGAGAATAAAAATCTCTTTTTAAAGAAAAACTTTCCATACCAAAAGTTGAAAACAGGCTAAACATTCATTATTGTGGGAATGGTCAATAAAATGCATCCATACTAAATAGCCATAAGAAAGCAGCCCTTAATAAGAATGTGCTACATAGGCATATTCACCTGGAAAAATAGCAATATTTTTAAATATAAATTCCAGAGC
Source organism: Phocoena phocoena (assembly GCF_963924675.1). Classification (NCBI taxonomy): domain Eukaryota; kingdom Metazoa; phylum Chordata; class Mammalia; order Artiodactyla; family Phocoenidae; genus Phocoena; species Phocoena phocoena. Next base: position 55,484,931 of record NC_089222.1, read on the forward strand.
AATTGTGTATGTTTAATTTTTTATAAAAGCAAAATGTATATATGTATATACATACATGTGTGTAAGTGTGCTCTCAAAGCATACCAAGATATATCAGTTGGATATACACCAAACTGTTAGCAGTTCGTGAAGGAGGGCGTGTCTGCGGTGGTTTGGGCTGGAATTGGGGGGTTGATATTGGGAAACTGAATGTCGAAAGATGACAACTTACTCTTTTTTAAAACTTAAAAAATTGACTACTTTTATGTGCTTTAAAAACACGTAAAAGTTTTATGTAATTTAAAAACTTCAAACTATATTTGACTTATTAATAATCTCTTACTGTTTCAAGAGATTTTCTCTCTTAATATTTCTTATCCAGCACCATCAAATTTTTACTTTTCTTTCCCTCTCATTTCTTTCTCTCAGCTTAAAAAAACACATTCAAGTTTCCTCTCAAATGGAAAGAAGAAATTTTTAAAATCCCTCAATCCCATATCACTTTTTAACAAACTGTCTTATACCTTTTTTTCTTCTTTTATAGTCAGGTTAATACAAACTACACTCAGTCTTTTTCCTGTCTCTCTTCTTAAGCTTTAATCCCCTGAAATAAGGCTCCCATATCTGAGTATTCATTAAAACATCTCTGACAAAGTTCATCAATCACTTCTTAATTAATTAATCCAGTAGATTACTTCTATCTTCACGTTATTTTTATTTACCTGGTGGTCTTTGACATTAATGTCCATTCCTTCCTCTGAACCTCTCCCTCAACTTTTGAGTTAGCAATCTCCCCCCATCCTCCTTCTACTTCTCTAATGATTCCTTCTAAGTCACCTTTGTGGATTCACTTTTTCCAGCTCCTTCTTAAATGTTGGTGGATCTAAGGATCCTATTCTTGGTCTATTTTACTCTCACTTTGCATAATCTTAGATGATGGCAACCACACAAGAATTAAATCACTATGTGCCGATGATACCCAAGTCAAGGACTTCAGGCCTGGAGTAGACTTCAGGCCACAGTAGATAGTCCCTGTGAGAACTAGTCACTGGATGTTGCCATCTGGATGTCCCCTAAGCAGATCAGAAAAGACATACCTCAGACTAACTGCCTTCTCTTTTCTTCTCCTTAGCTCAACTACTACCACGGGTTCATGTTTCTAAGTTAGGAATCTGAATGACTGTCTTGAATTTATTCTCTTACTCATTCTACTGCCACATTTCATCCATTTCCAAGTCCAACAGATTCCAATCACAGCATGTTTTGTGTAAGTAAGGATATTCCTCCTACATCTCCAATATTTGTGTGTTGCTTTAAACTTGAATCATCCCTCACTTAGATTAGTGTTCTGACTTCCTAATTTACCTTACCCCTTTGATTCCCTTCTCCATCTGCACATTGCTACTGATCTCACCCTCCTGATAATGCAGATAGGATCCCACGGTTGCCATGATTGAATACTTGTAATGGTTCTCTTGTCCATAGACCATCCCACCAACAATTCTTGCTCTGTATTTTGCCATGCCTTTTTCTTCACATGACCATAGTTGGTGGTAAGCCAGCTATTGTGGTAAGCCTACAGCTACTATAATGTACCATTTTGTTTCATATCCCTGGGTATTTGTCCACTGAACCAGGAATGCCCACCATTCCTACTTGCTTAGTTCTCTGGCATCTTTTGAACATGTTTTCAAAAATCTGTTGGGAAAAGTATGCAATTGCTCTGTGTGTCTCTGCTATCCTAAGACTAACTAGAGGATTCTAAATTCCCAAACAAGCAAATATCGGCATCTAAGCACACCAGTTTGCATTTCACACAACCTGCTTCCAAGGCAACTAAACGCTTAAGATGGCGAATCTCATCTTGGCTATATGGTTGGCTATCTTTGTTCATTTATATGCTAATTCAAATGGAAAGCAATATGATGTAATGATGATGGTTATTCCAGAAGACTGTATGCCTAATACCTTTTTAACACATAATTTAATATTGTAATTCAGGGACCAGCAGTAAAACTTGACGCCTTCTGCTGTTTTGCAAATCTGTTATTTCCTTAAGGAAATAGTGTCAAACACTGATTTCTCAGTTGAAGGGGCAGCAAGGTCTTAAAATATGTTCTGGCTCATCGGGCTTCTTAGTTATATACACAAATGTTGGACTAAGTTAAATGACTATGTAAAACAATATGAAAAAAATGAATGATGGATATAATTTGGAATTCTGCCCACTCACCATAGAGCACAGTATTCATAAGTGAAGTAACCATTTTTTAATTATAAGGCTCACCTAAAGAGTAATTATTTTGGTTTTAAAGAAGCTTTTAATAAAAATCCATGATCAAAACATTTAGTAATTCTTTACAGCACTAATGGACTAATATTTTTATTAAATTACTTTATAAACATTAAATTGATTTTAAAACCCTGCCTATGCAGATACTGAATTTTAATTTTTCCATTTTACTAAATAGAGACTAACGTTAAAACGTCAAGTTGCTAGGCTTCCCTGGTGGCGCAGTGGTTGAGAGTCCGCCTGCCGATGCAGGGGACACGGGTTCGTGCCGCAGTCCGGGAAGATCCCACATGCCGCAGAGCAGCTGGGCCCTGAGCCATGGCCGCTGAGCCTGCGCGTCAGGAGCCTGTGCTCCGCAACGGGAGAGGCCACAGCAGTGAGAGGCCCGCGTACCGAAAAAAAAAAAAAAAAAAAAAAACCTTCAAGTTCCTATAAGTATCAGTTACTCACATGTGGATGAAGGGCAAAGATTCCCTTATTTTTTAAATCAATCTGTGTTTCATAGAGTGGAGCTAATATATATATATATATATATATATACCTTTAAATTTCAGCATTTTCTCACTTCCATTTTTGGCAAAATTTCATATAGTTTAAGTGGGCAGCATTCTAAATGTAAATGATTTTCTCTCCTGTAGTACACACTCAACATCAACATTACTGAAAAGATGATCTTTAAAAGTGGCTGAAACATAATCCATACAGACCAGCCATGGCACAATTGTAGGACCACATAGCCATCCCATTCATGAAGTACCTACCTTATAGCTGCCTTGTTCAATGGTTTTTAACTGTGATTTGTCTCTCCAACCTAAGTGTAAATGAGGTCACAGACTGTGTTCAATATATTTCAGTACTACCAAAACAACTAGCATAAAATCGTGCACATAACAGGCATAAATAAAATTTATTAATTTATTGCCTGAGATACAGATATAATTAGAATAATATGGCTTTGTTTTGAAAGAGCTGAGCTTTAATGATTTAAGGAGAGGAAGGTGATATTTGAATGTTTGGGGGATGGAAAGAAAAATTAGTAAAAGCTGCAATCTAGCATATAGGGCATGCATTTGAATTACTTTGAGAGAACAAAATGTGGGCAGATGGTTAAAGCAGATAAAGTCGCAGGATACAGGGAATCCTGAGTGAAAACTCTTAGCTAATCTTTACAATTTTATATGGTGATTTTGAGAAGTAGTGCAAAAGAAGAATAAGCAGGAATACATGACTCTTTGGATGTGGAGCGAAGGTGAAAATACTCAAAAATTGCATCCAGATTTCAATCGTAAGAGCCTAACACTCTGGGTGCATGAGTTCTGGTCACCTGAGACCATCCTGATGCAGTGTTCAGGGAGTGATGCTGTATGGATATTGCTGAGCACAGAGTGCCTCAGAGAACTAGAGGGCTCAGGGTATACAACAATAAGCATTTATTTTGTGCTCTGTCTTTAGTTTAGCTAAAGTAGCTTTATTTTATATTTCAGGTCTTCAGATTATTCAGCCAACTCTGCCTCAAGCTGTAGGTGTGTGAATCTGTTGCGATGACTCTGCTCCATGTGTCCCATTCTGGGTCTCAGGCTGGAGGGTCAGTGCCTGTTATGGACTAAATGTTTGTGTCCCCCCAAAGTTCATATGTTGAAACCTGAATTTAAATTGAGATAGTCAGCAAATGTGTGTGTTCCTCTCTAGAAATATTTATCATCTTAAACTCAGACACAAAGGTGACAGAAAGTTATCTTTAACATTAACTGGGTTTTTACTGCTAATGCTTCAAAAAAGGAAGAAGCAATGAAAGTAAAGCGTTTTGTAGGGACAATTAGGTAAACCATAGATTCTGGGGTTATAAAGAGAATCCAAAGATTCTGGGGTTTGTCATGAAAACAAACTCAGTGTGCATAAGAAAGTGATAGGTGATGTATTAGAGCTAAGAGGTGGAAGAAATGCTACAGAAATGCTAAAGAACATGAGCTAGAAGACTGGGAAGTAGGAAAAAGAGAGGATAGTTGAAGGTTTTACATTTGATGCAATTACTGTGTCTGTGAGAGTACGGCTGAAGTGGTATGGAGGAGAAAAGATGAAAGGACTGAGAGACCAAGGTTTTGGAAGGATCATCCATGTGAATGGTGAAGTTGCCAAAAATGTTGATTATAGTGGTGGGAAGGCCAGCAGTGAACAAGGGGAGACAGTAGACAGGAAAGTTGAAGGAAATGGCTGTCAAAAGTCCTGGGCTTTGGAGAAGAAATTGATTGAAGAAAGCCACAGGGAGCAAGGAGGATTTGTATCCTAATGCCAGGACAAACGTACGCAGACTGTGAAAGAAAAGGAAGAAATGAAGGCTTTCCATTTGAGAGGTCTTCGTCAGAGCTGAGTGGATTTCCTTTAGGATGGGAAGGGAAGCTTCAGAGATACAGTGAAGGATATAGAGGTCTTTGCTGTTGTTAATGATCATCAGCCATCAGAAAAGAAAACTCAGGAAAGGAGCAGGGCATTGAAATCGGGTGAGGCAAAGTTATGCAGAGTGAGATGGAACTGGGAAGAAGAATCTTCACACTAGAGTTTTGGTATTAAGTGAGGTAATTAGGAATGTGAGGCCTGAAGAAATTCATCCTGACAATCTCTTGGGGAAAGCCAATTTAAGTTGTAAGTAAAGGATCGCAGACAACTTACACAACATTCTTGGGAATAAAAGCTAACTTTAACATCAGGAAATCATTTTGCTGGCTTTTATAGTGCTGTTCTAAATAGAATTTGAATAGACCTAGCAAAAAAGGTCTCTACAGTTATGTTTAGGATTCTCCAGGGGCAGTCTCATGTGGGTTCAGAAACATGTACAATAACCGACAGAGAGTGATACTCAATAAATATTTGCTGAATGAAAGACATTTACATGTGACCTCCTGCTTCAGCCTTCCTCCTTGAAAGCTGCCACCTCTAAGCCATGTGAGGGATGTATTTTTCCCCTCTCTGCTTCTGATGCCCTCTGGCAACACTGCCCAGGGGCTGCCCTGTTGTCCAAGCTTCCACCATCACTCCGTTGCAGCTTTACAGCCTTGCCTCTGTGTTCTATGAAGGAATTGGGGAACGGCTCTCTCACTTCAAGTCTCCTTTCCAAGAGAGCCTACTTCCTCAGGCTTCTTGAGGTCATTCTTCAACCTGCACTTTGTAACACCATTCTATGCTCTTACTGATAGTGGAGAAGCACATGGATGCTGTAATTTCAGCTCTTTCCTTCTCCTCCCACCTCTTCTACTTGCTTGCTCTCTCAACAAATGCTCTGTCTAGTAGCGGCCTTGCCTTGAATATCAAATCATGCAAATATGTATTTTGGAAGTCAGTTGCCCAACACATCTTTGTCTTGGTTAGACTCATCAAAATATATCAAGAGATTTGTTATTTGATCAAGATCCCTAAAAAAAGAAAAAATCAGTCTCATTTGTCTAATGTTTCTACTAATTTACTGTATGTGATGGTACACAGAAAAACTTATTGTTTGCATTATTTCTTAAGCCAGCTGCATAGCAGAGGTTTTATTAGGATTTGGAATATGTCAACTTATTTCCTCTAAAGTTATATTTTGTAATTAGTAGTGATACCTGCTAATAAGGGTTGATGGGAAGAGAGTATGGATAAATGGGCCCAGTAAAAACTAACTTATTTCTTAACTAACAACCAGACCTAGATGGCCCTGATTTGGTGGAAAATTTTAACTCTTTAGTAATTTATTTTGACTCTTAAGCAACTCATAGAAGTGAGATATTTATGCAATAAGTCATACAAATGAACATTACTTTGAAATTAAATAAAATAGAATTAGATGAAAACTAATCCTCAAATACCAACAAAATATTTTTATTATATTACACATGTGGAATTTTTATTAAAAATTACAAATACCTGATATAAGTGGTTTATGCTATGACCTGAACTAAAAGTTTTACTCCTTAATATTTTGCTGAATTGTAATCTTTATTAAATTCATATAAAGTATTTAATAATAAACGGAGGACATAGAAGAAGGTTAACAGCACCATTTTAACCTAATAATTCATGAAGCTGTGAGGAATATAAAATTCTATATGTCTGAGGAAGTCATTTAACTTTTTATGCCTAAGGTATTTTTTTCCTATTTACATTTTAAGTCAATACTGTTCACATATACACAAGGTTATTGAAAAGTATGAGTAATCAAAAATTGTAAAACAGTTTGGAAATGTAAAATGCTACATAGATGCATGAAGATGGTTATCCTGCAAAAAAGCCCGAATTTCTATTTATTTCATCAATATAAAATGAAACACTCTCATATTGCTTGAGTGTTATGAGAGAGAAATCAAATCCAAATTCTCCACACATAATAAAGAAACGGTTGAGATAAAATGAATGGTGACACAAAATGTACATATTTCAGCTCTTACCTGACCTTTTCATATTATATAAAATCTTTGCCTACAATAGATGACTACTTAGTCATCTAGAAAATCAATTTAGTTGGTCCAAATACTTTGTAATAAAACTGTCCCATGTACTAAACTGTCCTCTGAAGAAACTATTCATGAAAAGGAATACATGTCTCCAGTTGAAATGTTGTCCCTGGGGGAATAATTTAAACTTATCCAAAGAATTATTATATTGATCTCTGCAAAAACTCTCAGTTAACTGACCCAGTGTGTAACACTAGATGAGTCCTTTAATGCTGAGCCTCAGCTTCGACAACTATAAAAACAAGGAGGATAATAACACCTGCCTTACAACCTCACAAGGTAATTGTAATGTGATCAGATGTGTGAGCATTTGTTAAGCATATTTCTTACATATTTACATATAAGGAAGAAGGATGCTGAAAAACTATAATTCTCACTTTTTACATTTTTTGACTTTGACTCCCTTAAAAAAAGCAAAATATGCAGTCATATTCCTATATTACCTGCTCCCTCTTTCCAGGGGCAAAAATTCAATGATAGCAACATTTAATAGAAAAGGATATTTGAATTAATCTTTATTTACTTTTGTTTTATAAAACCAAAAAGAGTTCTTTGGTAGGCACAGATTTTTATAAAAAAACACTTATAACCCAGTGAGATTATTATGGTTTCATTGGTGGTGTGTTGCAAATTGTGTAAATACTATACTCAGATTTTAACTAGTTCATCTGTCTTGACATTGACTCAAATGAACTGTATCTTCAAGCACTGTCAACTCTGCTACTCTTAGCCATAAATATAAGTGCCAGACATGAATCTCCATTAACTGACCAAGGTAAATGTAACTTTTTGTTTTATATCTCAGCAACCAATTTAACGAATATATATATCCTGAATGAGTCTTATATAGAAAATTTAAATCAATGTATTCAAATAATACAGGAGTATATAAAACAAAGAGGGCTTCCCTGGTGGCGCAGTGGTTGGGAGTCCGCCTGCCGATGCAGGGGACATGGGTTCGTGCCCCGGTCCGGGAGGATCCCGCATGCCGCGGAGCGGCTGGGCCCGTGAGCCGTGGCCGCTGAGCCTGCGCGTCCGGAGGCTGTGCTCTGCAATGGGAGAGTCCACAGCGGTGGGAGGCCCGCATACCGCAAAACAAAAAAAAAAAAAAACAAAAAAAAAAAAAAACAAAAAAAAAAAAAACAAAGAGAATTATAATCCTGGGACTGTATAAGCAGAAGCAACCTCTGTTAAGTTTGATGTGTATACGTGTGCATGTTTGTGTGTATGTGGGTTGCATATAATAAATATCATATATTATTTTGTTTTTATAAAAATGGGATTACATTATAGATGCTCTAACTTGATTTTTTTATCTAACTGTCCATATTTATCTATCTATCTCTCTATTAATCACCTATCTATCATCTATCAATCTATCATCTATCTATCTACTTATCTGCATGACCATCTTTCACAATGACCCTTTCCATACAAACTTCTACAGTGTGATGGTATAAGAAATAGTAGAGAAGGGAATCTAGGAATGCCAATTCTCAAAGCCAAGACAAGAAATGGGTATCAGAAATGTTGTCAACAGGTAGCAGGACCCTAACCAGCAAAGCCAAGGTCAGGGGAACACTGCAGTCTATTGGAAAGAGCATGGTAAAAATAAGAGCAACCCACTGGTAGAGGATCTGAAGTTTTTGTCTGCTGGACAAACAGAAAATTAGATGGAAACCTAATTACTGAAGCTCAAGTCTAAGGACGTATATCGGGCAGCATGGGGAAGAAAGCACAGAGGTTCTGAGACAATGAAGAATCTGAAGAAAGAACATTATCATTCTTCTATTTTTTCAAGTATATCAAGTTGTTCCTCAGTTCCAGGCTTTCACATATGCGTTTTCCTCTGTCTGAATATACACTCTCTGCCATGTTTTGTTTGACTCTCTTGTATTCATCCTTTAGACACTTTCGTGAGAGAAACCCCCAGGACTCCACAAGTTAAATTAGGTCCCCCTAACATGCTCTATATCAGCTAGCTTTCAATGCACAACAAAACTTAGTGGCTTATTAAAAATCATTTATTTAACTCATGATTCTATGAGTCATTATTTGGGGCTCTGTTCAGGTATGTGGCTCTTTTGCTGGTCTCAACTGGGCTCAGTCACATCTCTGTAATCAGCCACTGTCTCTGCTACCAACTGGAGTTTGGTTTGGACTTCCTTCTTTATTATGACTGAATAATATTCTATTATATATATTTTTTCTTTATCCATTCATCTGGTTGATGGGCACTTAGGTTGTTTCCATTTCTCAACTACTGTAAATAATGCTGCAATGAACATAGGAGGACAGAGCAAGCCTTAATGAGCAAATGTTTCTGAAGCCTTTGCTTGCCTCATATTTGCTAAAGGCCTATTGGCCAAAGTAAAGTATATGATACACTTTGGTGAAAATTAGGCTCCTTCTCTTGATGAAAAGATCTGCAATGGCACATTATAAGGGCATGAATGCATTTGTTTGTAGCCATTTTTACAATCTACCAAACACTCTCTCATAGTATTCTGAAATTTTTTCTTTATAGTGCTAATATTTATACACACAATTGTATAGGTTCAAAATATGTATACAGTTATGGCAATAATAAAATTAATTTCTCCTTATAAAATAATTCTTTATTTTTGCTTTTACATAATTAATTCATTTTTGGTTCTTTATCATCAGACAAAGGAATAAAGGTTCTGGTGCATCAGCAGTATGGGTCTCAGTTATTAGCCTACTGAGATTTTCTGACATGAAATTTCAAATTTGGAGTATTTGGTTTGGTTTAAATAACACGATTTTTTTCATAGTGACTTGTTTCTCAGTTTAGCATGTGTTCCAATAAGAAACTGATGTATGGATGTTTCTATTATACTGGTTATTTCTCTTTTTAAAGTTATTATTCCAAAAGAACAATAATTTTTCTATGACCTATTCAGATAGGCAATCCTACGAAGGTGGGTGACTCTTGTATCTACTCGTAGAGTTATGTGGTCTCAAATGCCTCTCAGGGCAACTGGCAGCTGCATCACTTACATGACATTAACCAACATGAAAACGGAAATTAGTTAAAATCTCATTTGCCAGCAATCTTTTCTGTTGTCCCATATCTACTATAGTTTTATAACTTGAAAATGAAAATCTACAAGATGTAGTTGTCAATATTTTCAGCAAAGGTCCAGTAGCTTTAAAATACAATTAACTTTTGACAGTCTTGATAAAAAAAATTTGTATATATATATATGTAAAAGCTCTTGAGCATTTAAGATCTTGGATTCTCCTTTGCTGTTTTATTTTGAGAAAACATTACTGTCCACAGACCCAGCTGCTCTAGTTGCAGGTTTCTTTTTTTTTCATTTTTATAAATTTATTTATTTTATTTTATTTTTGGCTGCATTGGGTCTTTGTTGCTGCACATGGGCTTTCTCTAGTTGTGGCGAGCGGGGGATACTCTTCATTGCGGTGTGCGGGCCTCTCATGGCGGTGGCTTCTCTTGTTGAGGAGCACGGGCTCTAGGCGTGCGGGCTTCAGTAGTTGCAGCATATGGGCTCAGTAGTTGTGGCACACGAGCTCAGTAGTTGTGGCTCATAGGCTCTAGAGCACAGGCTCGGTAGTTGTGGCGCAAGGGCTTAGGTGCTCCGCGGCATGTGGGATCTTCCCAGACCAGGGCTCAAACCCGTGTCCCCTGCAATGGCAGGTGGATTCTTAACCACTGAGCCACCAGGGCAGTCCCTCTACTTGCAGTTTTATAATTATTTCTTTCTCATACCTCTGTTTGGATATAAATATGATTAATCCGATTTTTGAAAATATTCAAAAATGTTTTTCAAAGGGTCAAAATGAATTTTAAGCTTTCAAAGCAAAACTACATTAACATACAAATTGCTCTGTTTATCTGTCCAATTAATATGTTTCTCTCTTTAGATGACACGCTTTTAAGTTGTAGAGTTATTGAAGACAAAGAAAAGTGATGTACATTTAATTTTGTGCAGTGTATTTGACTTTTTAATACAGTTTACATTGAATAGGAGTTATATAAACCATGAACAATGAAGGTAAAAGTTATAACATTTTACTTGTTCGTAAACCTCCAAGCTTCCTTAAATAAGAGGAATGGATAAAACGAATGTGACAATTAGTGGAGGTAGGAGTTAATTCAGTTTGGAATAAAGGAGAGCAGACCAACAGGCGATCCCACAAAGAAGGAAAAAAGAAGACAGAATAGGCCCTGCATTCTCAGAAAGGACAGCAACATTATATACTCTAGTTAAGATCAGTAAGTTAGGCTATCGCAATACTTCTGCTGAGGGTAAGGCAGGTGCTCAGGAAGGAGCTGCTCTTCTGCACACAGGAGGGGAGGAATGGGGGAGGGATGCCTTTGTTCAGCAAAGCGTAGGCATAGCCAGCCTGGCAGTGGGGCTGGCAAAGTGAACAAGACCAGGGCAGGAGGAGACAGGGCCAGGTTAAGTTTCAGGAGAGAAAGGGAATAAGATTTTTCAGGGCCTCGAGGCTAAAAAGGAGATAGGCTTCCCTGTCAGGTGGGAGGCCATTGAGAGAGCTTGGAGAGTGCTGTGACCTCTATTTTCAAAAGGAAAACTCTACCTGAGTGGGAATATACTGTTTGAAAGATAAAATTAGAGGAGCATGACTCAAAAAAGAGGACAATATATAGAATTATGCCAGTTGAGCTACTGCCTCAGTAATTTTTTTCTAATGTTTAGGATCAGTTTTGATTAAATATAGCTAACAAAGTTCTATTTATTTTTATGCTCATAAAAAAAGAATTAAAACAGGATAAATTTTAATATCATTTTTGTCAAATTTCAGAATCCATATGGGAGAAAAGTATAAAAAGAAAATAGAAATTTAGAAATAGTCCCTAACTTTTAATACAGTAATTTTTATTGCTCAAAATATTTAAGGAAGCAATCCATTCAAATCTCATGATTGACTGATAGTATAAAGGTATTTTGAATTGACTGGTGAGTAAATAAAGCTGTTTTGAAGAGCAAGACTAGAAATAAAAGTGGAAGATTTAAAAGTTTTATTGAAACTCAAATATATTACTCCTTGTAATCAGGTGTTATTTTTATGAGAAATTACCTCTCTGAAAATAGAAAGGAGGAAACAGAAAACTAGGTGAGATCGTTTAAGTCACATTCAGAGAAGCATCAAGTTCAAATAATTATCTGGGAATAATGGAAAAGCTATGTAGAAGTGCCATAGAAATTCTAATCAGGACATGTCTCTCTTCACTTCCAAATCAGAAGATGTATTAACATATAATAAATTATGTAGCAGATAAAAATAATGCCTTCAGCTACCATATTAGCACAGCACAAAACTCTGTATTTACACTTTCATTCTTTGCTAGTGAAAAAAAGAGAAAGGAAAAAATAAATTCTGAATATTTCAGGTGTTAACATTTCCATTCTGGGAAGAGAGGACTTTTTAAAATTAATTAATTTGGAATAAAAAAATTAGATACAAATCCCAACTCTTATTAAGCCCTCTAAGCCTCAGTGTTTACATCTGCACAATGAAAATGATGATGATGATATCTACTTCATAGGATTATTATAATGATTAAATGAAGCTAGCACAATGCATAAATGATAAATATTAGTTTCTCCAGTTGTCATTTTTTTGTATTACAAATATTCAAAGAAGAACATCAGAACAAAATGGTAACCTAAAAATTACACCACACTTATGGTCTTCTAAAGTTTTCTTCAGGTTTCTGTAAATGTCTAAGCATTGTATTTTATATTCACTAATTTAAAAATATTTTTCACCAGAATTCTATGCACTTGAAAAACAATCCACATATCTTAAGGAGCTATGGTTCAATACTGGATTATAGTTTTAAATGTTAGTTCTGTTCTATTGATTTAATATGGTTCTGAGATACTAATTGTATAAATGTTAGTTCTTTGTTGTCTGTCTTCCATTTCAACTACTTCATACCTGACCCTTACTTTATTTTTATTTTCTTGGTAATTTCCCTGCTTTTTTAGAGACTCTTATTAAATTTTCATTTAAATAAATTCTGCCTTAGGCACTTAGTAAATTAGGCTTTATTTCTGATTTAATTTTTTCCTTCTATTTCTTTCTTAATTTCAAACAATTCTCATTTTATTTCTCTTTATTTTTGTCCAAGATTCTTCACATCCTTGTTGAGCATATGCAAATCCATTTGGAGTGTTGTAATATAATTATCATTAGCTTTGTTTTTTGTTTGTTTTGGTTTTGGTTTTTTGGTTTGTTTTTTTTTTTGCAGAGAATTTTCATTAGCAAATCTTTATTACCACATCCTTATTTAAGGATTTTAAATTGTTTGGAGTGATATATTACAGTTCTCTTCAGCTTCCTTTTTTGAGGTTAGCTTGCAGAAATTTAATTACCAGACACATTTTGATTTGCATCTATTGATATTTTTCCAGTAGTTTTATATGGGCATAACCTACCTTCTTCAACAGAGCTTCTATTATGAGAATGCCCTATTCTGTCATTTCTGACCTATTGTGTTCAGTTTCTTTTATGGATGTTTTATTGTTTGTTGTGGAGAGATGACTGGCATGTTTTGGTTCTTTTCATTTCTGTGGGATCCTTATTTTCCTCCATTATTTCTTTCTTTTCCTTTAAGTCCACCAATCCAAGAGGACCATCCCCTTCTGTATTTGGTTCTACCCTAGAGATGATGTTTCTCTGTGTCTACTTCTAACAGCCCTACTCACTTTCAAGCCCCTTCCTTAGAGAGAGAGCTGTGAATACCAAGTCCCAATCTGTTTTAGTATACTAATATTTAATTTTTTTTTTTTTTTTTTTTTTTTTATGCGTTACGCGGGCCTCTCACTGTTGTGGCCTCTCCCGTTGCGGAGGACAGGCTCCGGACGCGCAGGCTCAGCGGCCATGGCTCACGGGCCCAGCCGCTCCGCGGCATGTGGGATCTTCCCAGACCGGGGCACGAACCCGCGTCCCCTGCATCGGCAGGCGGACTCACAACCACTGCGCCACCAGGGAAGCCCTAATATTTAATTTTTAATTTATACTAGCTTGGATTAGTTTTGTCAATCCATCATCTAAGTTATTCAGGCATCTGTCCTCATTTCACAGAGTCTTTTAAGCTTTTAAGTCTTTTAAGCTTAGAGCAATAGGTAATAGGGGTTTTACTGGAATTTGGTTTATTTCTCTAATTATAAGTAACTGAAAAGTTGTGGTATTTTAGTTCTAGTACTGTTGAAGGTTTGGGTCATGCATTGTTTTATTTGATTTTCTTTATGATTATATTGTTTTGGTGAAGGATTTATAGAGAAATTCAAAATCAAGCAGTCATCATTGCCCTACAAACCCAGATATATTTTGTGATTTTTTTTTTTAGTCAAGAATATTGATGCTAATAAGATTTCTGCTCAGCTTCCTAGTCCTTATAGACTTCACAAAAATATTTTTTGATAATTAACTTTGCACCAGAAAGAATCATCAACTTTCACATTGTAATATTATAAACAACCAAAATATATAATCAATGATACGTATGTGACTAAATAAATGTCACAAAGATACAAATTATCTGGCATGTATACACATGCTTAAACTATTATATACTTCTTGTCATGATTTCATTCTACTCAACATTTTCTCATTCAAGAGAAATGGGACCTCCCTGGTGGCACAGTGGTTAAGGATCCACCTGCCATTGCAGGGGGCTCCGGTTCGATCCCTGGTTGGGGAAAATCCCACATCCTGCGGAGCAACTAAGCCCGTGTGCCACAACTACTGAGCCTGTGCTCTAGAGCCTGCGAGCCACAACTACTGAGCCCGCAAGCCACAACTACTGAAGCACGCACACCTAGAACCTGTGCCCCACAACAAAAGAAGCCACCGCAATGAGAAGCCGGCACACCACAAAGAAGAGTAGCCCCCTTGCCGCAACTAGAGAAAGCCCACGCACAGCAACGAAGACGCAATGCAGCCAAAATTAAAAATAAAGTAATAAATTTTTAAAAAATAGCCTTATACTCAGAAAACATGAAGATTCAAGGAAACAATAATGATTAACATTGTTAATCATTTGGTTTCTAACTTGATGGAATCAAATATCTTCTAATATTATAAATTTGTAAGCAAGTGTTGCTAAAAAGAAAGCTAAATCTAAAGAACAAGACCAGATAAAAGGAAGTGACAGAGACAGACTGTCTCAGTATTTATTTGTTGGCATTACCACTTCCAAGACTTTCTGAAATGAAGCTTGGAGGACAATCAGCAATGAGGAACGATAAAAGCTAGTACAGAGCAAAAATGTCCCAAACATAAGAATTGAAAATAAAATATTTTCCATTATTGAAAGATGTAAATATTTGGAAATTTTATATTTAGAATGGAAACCAAGTCAAATTTATGGTAGCCTAACACTACATGCTCTGGAACTTTCTCCAAAATCAAGTTTGCTGTGGTTATGATCTCTTACCTGATCTTACCTGCCTAGTTTACTCCTTCACAACTCCAAATATCACTTGATTTTATAAACTTAACAGCTTATATAAGATACACTGATGTCTTACATCAGTGTGGTTTTCTGAAAGTACTTCATCCATTTTAATGATGAAAATATAATCTAGGGCAAAAGATAAAGTCTGACAAGGCTATTCTGTTAGGTCTTCATTTCAAGTTCACCATGCTAGCTATTTCCCATGGGTATTTTTCTATTTGTTCCTCTTAAAACATGGCACATAGTAATTCCTGCCTTCAAATTTTAGTAAAAATCGTGGAGTGTAAATCTAGAAAAGAAAGACAGAGGGAACAGAGGAAGGAAGAAAAGGAAAGAAAGATAAGGAGAGGGAACTAGAAGAAAAGAAGATAATTTGAAGAGAAATATGAATGCTGATAATAAATTTTGGTGAGAATGATGCCTATTACTATGCCTATTTCCTGAAATATTTATCAGCTAAGTATGCTAACTAGCTATGTTTCTTAACCTCCTACTCAGAGACAAACTATTTTTTTAAAGATATCTGTTTAACGTATCCAAGATCAGCCAAAAATTTTTCCAGCAACTAATAATTGGCTTAAATGCATTTCTGAAATGTGTAAGTATATATTTGAATCTGTTGGCATTTACTTTAATAAAAAAACTTCAGAAATCCAAATGTATCAGCCATTCAACTAAATTTGTAGTTCTGGACAAGCTTTTGGGTTTTCTAATATGTTTTCTTCTATATTCCTAAAAAAAATTCCATTCAATTTTTCCATTGAATGTTTCACCATTTATTAGAGGTGAAGTCTTTTTGGACTAAAAGCTTTTAGTAAACAGCAGGAAAAATCTTACCATAGCTCTACTGCTATTCAGGCATGACCTGAACAGGCTTACTCTTAAAGGTTCAGTTGGAAACCCACCCACAATCACATAGTCCATTCATTACAGGCAATCAATGTGTCCTTTGCTGCCACTATGCATCTTCTGTTCCATCAGAACGTTGGCTGATAGCAGTAGGCAGAAAACTACCCAGTAGGTAGCAAGAAAATGAAATGAAGTGCTTGTGGCAATTACCAGAACAAGCCAGGATTAGGAAAAAAATAGTGCCAGACTGAAAAGAAAAATATTGCCCTGATTTGAAACATTTAGACAATTAAAGCTAAAACTATGGGTGGGTTTTTGTTGGTTTTGCTTTTGCTCTGAAACTTTCAGAATATTGCCTCAATATTAAAGTCCACTTTATTAGTAAAGATGTACATTTGTATAAGAATACAATAGGAAATAAAAGTCTTGTGCTACCTTTGAGTTTGAAGAAAGCTTAAAATGACCTAACAGTGGACAACATTTTATATACAAGAACGTTCTAGTAATAAAGAAAAAGAAGAAAATTATTATAAAATAGTCTGTGTTCACTAAAACATAGGGCAACAACATGAGGTTGGGGTAAATGTTCAAAGTTGAAGGAAAAAAGACCTGGATTCTGATTCTGGATCTGGCATTTATTAATTTTGTATGATCATTGATAAGTCCTGAGATCCCATGCAGCCTCAGTTTCCACATAGTGAAAATGGGAATTAAAAATAATGGTTACACTGTCTACCTTACGCAGTGGTATGGAGATTGAATGATAAAATATGGGTGAAAGAGACTACTAAATTTTAACATTCCACACACATTATTGCATATGGTAATTTCTTTTTTTTTTTTTTAAAGAAGATGTTGGGGGTAGGAGTTTATTAATTATTTATTTTTGCTGTGTTGGGTCTTCGTTCCTGTGCGAGGGCTTTCTCTAGTTGTGGCAAGCGGGGGCCACTCTTCATCGCAGTGCGCGGGCCTCTCACTATCGCGGCCTCTCTTGTTGCGGAGCACAGGCTCCAGACGCGCAGGCTCAGTAGTTGTGGATCACGGGCCTAGTTGCTCCGTGGCATGTGGGATCTTCCCAGACCAGGGCTCGAACCCGTGTCCCCTGCATTAGCAGGCAGATTCTCAACCACTGCGCCACCAGGGAAGCCCCTGGTAATTTCTAACTAATGTATTTAAACCTATGATTTTCAAGCACTTTTTTATGCCATCTTTACTATCTTTTATGAAATTCATGGAGCAAATAACTTACCTACATACATCATTTTAAAAACAAAGCATTGTAATTACCAAACTATAATATAAAGATGAAATAAAATAATTTATAACTAAATAATATGTATTTCATTATGCAAATGTTAGGACATAACATATCTTGAAGACATAATAAATGAGCCATATAGTGCAAACATGTGTAGAATCATTGAGAAAATCATAGCTATAAATGTGGACTGACACAGATAAGTTGTATAGGCAATTCTAAAACCACAGTGCTGTGTTCACTGATGCAATTTTATGAAATGGTGAACGATTTTTGTAAACTTTTGAACCAAAAAATATATCTTTCTCTATTTGCAAGTCAGCAGCATTTCTGGAAATTCTATAAACATTAAATTATACAAAAAATAAGTTATATATTTTTGTAGTATGGAGTAAAATTCTAGGCTAAAATGTTTTTAAACCACGTTTTCAGTTACATGAAAATCTGGTGGACATTCAAAATTTGTGCTGGCTCTGAGATAATTCTCTATCATGTAGGTCTATTGTGAACCTTGTAGATGCTTAGTATGTCTGACTGTCATCCACTGAAGGCCAATATTATGCTGCTAATAATTTTGATAAATTAAAATATACACATTTTGCAAATACCTTCTTGTGATAATACCACCACGATTGCAAACCATGAGTCTTTACACCAATAACATCCATATTATTTTTTTCCCAATTGTCAATACTAATGTACAGAAAGCTATTATGTTTTGATAATGATGGTTCATGGGTTTGGTTCATATTTGATTGAAATGTCAGTCAAATGCATGCAAAAATGTTATTCAATCTTATTTTTATTTTTGTCCATTAACCTTCATGAAGTCCCAATTTTAGTAGAATTATCCAGCTATCTACTACCCTATACCCTTCAATTCTTTCCTACACACAATTCATTACCTCTCACAAACCCATCTTGTGTAATTACTATATGCTCTATGTCAGTGAATGGGTCTCCCCTGACTGCATTCCCTCACATCCCTGTATCTAATGGAAACCTGTTAATTCAACATCTTTACTACTGTTTCCACTAGAAACATCCTCCTTCTGTCCGTTTACACTGCACATGTTTAGGTTCTCACCATTTCTCAAATGAACTTTTGCAAGTATTTCCTAAATACTTGGTGATTGATTTAAGCATGTGTCTGAGAATGTTATTATCTCATTTAAACATTTCAGGTTTCAAAATGAAGTTATTTTCATTGCTAGACACTCAACGTTCTCTGAGATCAAGTGTTCTGTCAAAGATACTGATTTTATCCATTATAGGTTTTGGCAGGGTTACTCTTGCATCCTTAGTGTTTTGACATTAAAACAATAAGAATACAATTCTTACACTTCTTTGTACATCCTGGGCTAATTTATACCTGTGTAACCTTTGCTCACAATGTTTATTCTATGTGAAAACACCTACCCCCAATCTCGTTTCCACTGTATCCCCAAATTGGCCTCCAATAAACATCAAATCATCTTTTTTGCTAAGCTCAATAGTCACCTTCTCTAATTTTCTCAAGTAAACTTATGAATCTTAATTATACTATTTTCAAATAAACTAATATCACAACACTTGCAGTTAATTCTGGTATTTTCTTATGAGTGACATTTTCCTTTTTGGCTTAAGTTACTAGAGGCTGCTCAAAGATTATTTCTTACTCATCTGAATCAATTATTTCTTATTTATTTAAACCAAATTTAAAGTCTGATACATAAGACAACTGAAAATATTTATTAAAACATATAAATGAATTTAAGCTAGTAGTAGGCAAATTAATAAGCCTTAAGGATAATGATCTAGCAAAACTATTTATCTTTTCTCTCTCTTTTTTTTTTTTTTTTTTTTTTTTTTTTTTTTTTTTTTTTTTTTTTTTTTATGCGTTACGCGGGCCTCTCACTGTTGTGGCCCCCCCCGTTGCGGAGGACAGGCTCCGGACGCGCAGGCCCAGCGGCCATGGCTCACGGGCCCAGCCGCTCCGCGGCATGTGGGATCCTCCCAGACCGGGGCACGAACCCGCGTCCCCTGCATCGGCAGGCGGACTCTCAACCACTGCGCCACCAGGGAAGCCCTCTCTCTCTTTTTTTTAACTAAAAAATCAAATGAGATTCATCAAGAAGCCAGATTGGTTTGCAAAGTACAGGTAACATCTCCAGGTTCAGAATTTAACTGAATATTCTCATCTTATCTGTGGGAGATTCATTCCAAGACCTCCAGTGGATGCCTAAAACCATGGATAGTACTGAACTCTACATGTACTACGTTTTTGCCTATACATATTAACAAGGCAGAATCGTGTACAGCTTAAGTACTCTGGTTAAAAGGATGGTTTCATCATAGTCCTGGGCAGGAAGGAGAGGGATCATGCAAGATTCCATCATGCTACTCAGAATGACAAGCAATTCAAAATGTATGCATTTTTTATTTCTGGAATTTTCTACTTAGTATTTTTGGACCATGGTTGATAGCAGGTAACTGAAACTGCTGAAGTGAAACCTATGGTGGGGGGAAACTACTGTAATCTTCACATTTCTTAGGAGTGGTCTGATGACATTAAAATCTCTAAAGAGCAAAGCTCAGGTGGCTTTTCAGTATGGCATGAAGTTTTCCACTTAGGCCTTAAAGTATACATCTCCTTTTTTTTTTTTGTGGCTTAATCAAATTAAGTCATGTTTTGGTAGTTTAACCAAAACCTCTTTTTGGCTCTTAAAACTATCCAGTAATTATTATGGGTAGAGGCAGCCTCAAGGAAGACAGACCAATATATTTGTGAGATAAAAAAATGATCTTTGTATGTATTATAGCTACTGGGAAATAATGTGGGCTGTCAGAGTTTGCCAAGAGTACTGCCTAAGGGCAGTGACTCTTGTCAAGTTGAGATTTCCTTAATTCCCTTAAATCAGATCTTGTTTACTTGTTTAATATGCATAATGATCCTTCATGTACTCCAAAGAACTATTTTAGCTGCAGTTTCTAACTGGTGTCAGACACATACATTTCTATTATAAATAATTACTATTTTTATAAGGTTGAAATTAACTCAATATGTTATCAATATAATGTTTATAAGTTTGAAATTAATTCAATATAATATAGAATGGGAGAATAATGTGATCAGTCTCTATTATAAGCTTAAGAACTTGGGAATTCAGACTGGTTTTTACGTTCCTCATTGGGGAAATTAGGTCTTTAAAATGGGCAAGGGCATGTCAAAGTCTTATTTGCTTTGATATAAATGTTTAATTACATCCCACACTATAACAAATATTTACATCTATATAGTAATATATATTTATTATTTCACATATTTGTTATGTATTTATTATATAATATAAAATATTTTATACCACATACAGATATTTATATATTATATATTTTTTAAATTATATATATATATTTATACAACATTTATTTATAATTTTGGAGGATGCATTGCAGCTACCACATTTACTGCTTCTAAAAACTGTACCTATCTTAATAAAGATGTTTCAGTCTTTGCATATGCTTATTTAAACTTCTATTAGGCTGGAGATCTTCTCTATCTTGTTCACTTCGGAATCCCTAGTGCCTCCAACCTAACAGTTGCTAATAAAAATCTGTTGAATGAAAAATGAATCTTTTTTGGATGATATATCCAAAAGGTATCCAAATGATACCTTTGTTGGACTTTGGAGGAAAGAATTGGACTTTGTTGGACTTTGGAGGAAAGGTATCCAAATGATACCTTTGTTGGACTTTGGAGGAAAGAATTATTAATTTGCTTATGGTTTTAGGTGATATGCTATTTGATATTTTTAACCTGGTATTTGCACTAATTTCATAATAATTATTATTATGAAAAAGAAGAGGAAGAGGAGACAAAGACAGAGAAGGAGGAGACAGAAATAGGAAGGAAGCAAAAGATAAATAAGGTGAATGGCTGTACAAGAGAGGGTAGAGAGATGGGATGGACTTGAAAGGAGAAGAGAAAAGAAATTATATAAGGAAAGGGAAAAGAATAGGGAATTGAGAAAAATTATCTATTCAGTAAATAGTGTTAGGATAATTAGCTATCCATATGGAAAAATAAAATTAGACTGCTTTATCACACCTCATAGAAAAAGTAAATTCCAGATGGATTAAAGAACTAAATTTTTAAAATAGAACTTCCAAACCTTTTAAAAGAACCTATAGAAGAACATTTTACAGTCTCAGAGTAGGAAAAATTCCTTTACAAAACAAATGAACATATATACAAGCAAAAGGAAAATTATTTCATCAATGTCAAATAAAAAAATAAAACTCTTTGTATGACAAGGCATCACAAGAAAATTTAAAATCAAGTGAAAAACCCTGAAAACATATTTGCAACATATATAATAGACAAAAGCATTAGATCTTTGATTAGCTCTAATACCCACACATCAATATGAAGAAGACACTTAAAAAAATGTTCAGTGAGAAACAGGCAAGTCACAGAAGAGGAAAAGAGAAAGACAGATAGACAAATATATGCAACTCATATATGTTACATAGGTACATGTGTAGAATAAGACTAAAAACACATAAATAGGATACATACAAATCACAATAGCAGTTATTGGTGGCTGAAGGAGTATAAAATGAATTCAATTTTATTTGTAATCTTTTTTATTTGTTCAAGAGAATTGATAAGATCAAATTTAAATAGAACAAGAGTGTTATCATTGTTCTTAGTGGTGGGTGTATGAGTGCTTATGGCTGGTCTATATATATATATATAAAAAAAAAAATGAACACTGCCTTTAAAAGGAAAAACACTTGATCTAAGACTACACAGCAAGTAAAAGTGATTGACCTGGAATCCCAAACAAGATTTTTCTGATTCTAAAACCGATGACCATTGTAATGCTCTACAATTTTGTTTCAAACTATATTATTTGCTACATTACAACCTAAAATAGTTTAAAATCTCTAATGTAAGCATCTCCTTGGTTATTTTGTGTTTACCTCTGTCTTTGTTAACTCTGAAAGCTGATTTGTTCAGTTTAGACATCTGTTTTAGCAGACAGAAACAAACACATGGCTGTATATGTCTAAAACTTTAATAAAGAAACTTTAAGAGCTTCTATTTATAATAAGGATTAAATAATTATTTCATTAATTAAAACACCTGAGCTTTTATTGAATCATTTCGAAATGCTTTACATCTAACCTGGTTTCAGATATTACCTGCATACTTTAATGTCAGGGTTTGTTCATTGTTCTCCAATATACATGCTTATTTCCTTCTTTTAAAGAGAGGTTCCTCCAAGTTTTAGCTGCCCACATGGCCTACCACCTGGGGACACATCCTTTCAGACTCCCATAAAGCCATGTTGGCTTTCCAGCCATGCCCTTGCCGGTGGGGAAGAAACAACAATGTTGCTTTTATATTACGGGCAATAAACTCAACAAAGAAACTGCTTGCCCTCATTTTCCTCCCTTCACCTTCCATTGGCTAGAAGTTATGATCACAAGCCTTGACCCCAGCCTTGAGACAGAAGCCATGTGTTGAAGATTACAAATCCACCTCATCAGCCCTGGACTGTTTTCATTAGAGAGAAATAAACTACTTATTTAAGTCAACATGTTTCTGCATCTCCTTATGACAGCACACTAAATTTAGCTTGTTCTCTAGCTAAGACAATTAATACTAACCCTTGTAAGTCACAGAAGAATACACTGATACTCAGAGAAATTAAGGACTTTGTCCTTGATCATAGACATAGGAAGTGGCAAAGTGACATGTAAAGAGTGGGATTTCTGACTCCAAAGCCTACGCATTACACGACTGACTCCCAGGCAGGGAAAGTCTGACCCAAGTGCCCATGTTCTCAAGTGTGATTCTAAAGGCTGGCCTCAGAGTTACTGCTGATTAAAGCCTAGGGAACATGGTTAACACTAATTAGGAAATATCTGGCTCTTTTATATTTGTTTTAAAAGTTGGCAGATACTGTGCTAGGAACAACTGTAGTGTCAAGTTTGGGGCTTTAATCTGGCTCACAGGGGATGCAGCCATTCTTCCCATTCATTCTACCACATCCATCCGGATAGGAAGCGTAAAATATTTTGTTCGCCTAATGGGATGTTAGTTCTTAGAAGTCACAGTTAAATTTCCTCACTCTCAGCCTATAGCCCATAAAGTTTCACCAGAGTGTTAGGAAAGAGACTGATAGAACCTATTTAATTTTCTCAGTAGCCTAATGAGGAAAGTGTCAGTGAAAGAGTTCAACAGCCAATGTTCCAAATAAGACTGACTATGAAATTCTTCCATACGGAGGTAGAAATATAATAAATCTAGACCAAGAGGAGCTATTTGGTTACAAAGCAGTGACTTGGAACCAAGGCAGCAATTCTCTCTCAATCTAAAAAGTATTTTGTTCTTGCAGCTGATTCAATTAAAATAAAACACATGAAAACATTAAATTCTCTTTTCCTTGGTGCCAGAGTTGCAGGAAGACAAAGAGATACTTAACACTGGCAATACTTCAGTCATAAAAACTAATCTGTTTTGTTAGTGATGTGTTCAGGGAAATATTCACACCCACCAGGTATATTAGAGTGGCCTAGATGCACAGCAGATTCAAAAAGCACAATACAAACAGGAGCTTACAGTAGAGATTTCCTCACTGTCAGAACCGTGGTCATCAAATAAAGACAACAAATATTTGAGGGGAAACCGAAGAGTGACAAAGGAAAATTGAACACTTCTGTTTGCCAATATACTTACAAGCAAAGAAATTGAGCAAAATAAAAACTAATTTTTAAAATTTGAGTTCCTTTTTGAAAATTAGATCTGTATAGAAACATAATTATGTGTTCTTATATATATACAGATGTGTGTATATGTGTGTATATATATAATATGCATATATATGTATAGATATTATATATGTGTCTATATATTTATATCTATATGCATATATACATACATGTGTATATATGTGTGTGTGTCCATATGTATCTTATCTATATACACATACATGTACACACATATACATTTAAGGAAACTGGAGCTTAAGTGGAAGTTCTTTTATTTGTTAGTCAATGATAAAGTGAGAGGAAAACAGATTTTTCTTCTTTGTTATGTTGAGAAACGATGTTTTTAAGATTCTCACTTAAAACAAAACAGTAAATTCTTGCTCTGATTTTTTTTCCATATAAAGATTTTAAATCCAAGTGAACCATAGAGCAACCTGAACGTAGCTATGTATTAGAGTATGGGAGTGCTATATCAGAAAACAAATTCACTATATGTTTTATTAAATGTACTTTGGCAGAACTCTAAATGTTTCTTTAATATAGAATTTCAAGGTTAAGAACTAATACGAAATAAAGACTGTGATTTCTTAATAGCTTTACTGAAGTATAACCAACATGCAACAAACTGCATACACTTAAAATGTGCAATGTAAGGTATGATGTACATATGTACTCTAAAACCATCAACACAATCAAGATATTGAATGTATCCATAATCCCCAAAGTTGTCTTCTGTAGGGCCTCTCACTTCTGCCTCTTCCTGCCTTAGCCCTTAGGCAGTGACTGACCTCCTTTCTATCATTATACATTAATTTGTACTGTCTATAATTATATAATTATGGAACTATAGATTATATGTTTTTATATCAGACTTTTTACTTAGCTTACTTATTTTGAGATAAACCCATAATGTTGAACATATCAAGAGTTATTCCTCTTTCAGCTCAATGTAAAAAAACCAAACAACCTAATCAAAAAATAGGCAGGAGACCTAAACAGACATTTCTCCAAAGAAGATACATACATGGCCAACAGGCACATGAAAAGATGCTCAACAACACTAATTATTAGAGAAATGCAAATCAAAACTACAATGAGATGTCACCACACACCAGTCAGAATGACCATTATCAAATAGTCTACAAACAATAAATGCTGGAGAGGGTGGGGAGAAAAGGGAACCCTCTTACACTATTGGTGGGAATGTGAATTGGTACAGCCACTATGGAGAACAGTATGGAGGTTGCTTAAGGAACTAAAAGTAGAGCTACCATATGACCCAGCAATCCCACTCCTGGACATATATCAGGAGAAGAACATGGTTCGAAAGTACACATGCAACCCAATGTTCATTGCAGCACTGTTTACAATAGCCAAGACATAGAAGCCACCTAAATGTCCATCAACAGACGAATGGATAAAGATGTGGTACATATATATACAATGGAATATTACTCAGCCATTAAAAAGAATGAAATAATGCCATTTGCAGTAACATGGATGGACCTAGAGATTATCATCGCTCATATGCAGAATCTAAAAAATATTATACAAATGAACTTATTTACAAAACAGAAACAGACTCACAGACTTAGAGAATGAACTTATGGTTACTGGGGGGAAGGGTGAGAGGAAGGGATAGATTGGAAGTTTGGAATTGACATGTACACACTGCTATATTTAAAATAGATAACCAACAAGGACTTACTGTATAGGGAAGGGAACTCTGCTTAATACGCTATAATAACCTAAATGGGAAAAGAATTTGAAAAAGAATAGATACATGTATATGTATAACTGAAACACTTTGCTGTGTACCTGAAACTAACACAACATTGTTAACCAACTATACACCAATATAAAATAAAAATCTAAAAAAAAGAGTTATTCCCTTGTATGTATTCCCTGAAGTATGGACATACCAAAAGCTGTTTGCCTATTCTCTTTTGATGAAAATTTGGATTAATTCAAGTTTCTACCTATTACGCATAAAGCCATGTTGAATGTCCACATACAAGTCTTTGTTACAGACACATGCTTTCATTTCTCCTGTGTAACTGCCTAGGTGTACCTGGATCATACTGTAAATGTAGGTTAACTTTTTTTTTAACATCTTTATTGGAGTATAATTGTTTTACAGTGTTGTGTTAGTTTCTGTTGTATAACAAAGTGAAGCAGCTATGTGCATACGTATATCCCCATATCCCCTCCCTCTCACGTCTCCCTCTCACCCTCCCTATCCCACCCCTCTAGGTGGTCTTAAAGCACCGAGCTGATCTCCCTGTGCTATGCAGCTGCTTCCCACTAGCTATCTATTTTACATTTGGTAGTGTAGTATGGTGGATGGACCTAGAGTCTGTCATACAGAGTGAAGTAATTCAGAAAGAGAAAAACAAATACCATATGCTGACACATATATATGGAATCTTAAAAAAAAAAAAATGGTTCTGATGAACCTAAGTTAACTTTTTAAGAAATTGCCAAACTGTTTTACAAAGCAATTTTTCTGTTTTACAGGCACACCAGCAGTGTATGAGTTTCAGTTGCTCCCTCTATCAAAGTTATGATTAAACTTTTTAAGCACTCTAATACATGTGTAATGGTATGTCATTGTGGCTTTATGTTGTATCTCCCTAATGAATATGATGCTGTATATCTTTTCATGATTTTTATTTCCCTCATCCATATGTGTTCTTTGGTGAAATGCCTTACAAACTTTTTTCCCATTTTTTTTTATTGGGTTGTATATTTTATTGAGTTTTAAAAGTTTTTATATATCCTACATATAAGAACTTTATCAGATGTATGATTAGCAAATATTCTCTCCCAATCTGTGACTTGCCTCTTCATTTTCTTCAGAGAATCTTTCAGACAGTAGAAATGCTAACTTTGATGGAGTCCAATTAATCATGTTTTTCTCTTATAGATTATGTTTTTGGTGTTATTATCTAAGAATTCTTTGCCTAATTCAAAGTCAGAATAATTTTTCCTCTATATTTTTTTCTAGAAGTTTTATAATTCTAGGTTTTACATTTAGGTCAATGACTCATTTTGAGTTAATTTTTATGTATATTGTGATGGAGGTAATTATTTTTTCATACACATATCCAATTGCTCCATCACCACTTATTGAAACTATTGTAGTTTTTCCACTAAATTGCTTTTGCACAAAAATTAATTGACCATATATATCTATTTCTACATTTTTTCTTCTGTTCCACTGGATTGTTTGTCCATTTTTGTAGCAGTGGCCTACTGACTTCACTACTGTAGTTTTATAATAAGATTTAAAGTCAGTAGTGGAGGTAGTAGAGGTCTTTCAACTTATTATTTTTTTCAAAGATATTGTTTCATTTCCATATGAATTTTAGAGTCAGCTTGTCAATTTAACAAAGATAAAATCTACTCTGGGAATTTTAACTGTATTGCATCCAATTTACAGATAAAGTTATAGATAACTGACATAATAGCAATATTGAATTTTTGGATCCAAAAACACACTATATTCTCCATTTCTTTTGGTCTTTTAAATTCAGACATATTTTGTAGTTTTCAGTGTATAGGTCTTGCATGTCTTTGGTTAGATTGATCCCTAACTACTTCTTTTTTTAATATATATTATTATAAATGGTAACGTTTAAAAAATTTAATTTCTTATTATTCATTACTACTAGTCATTGTGTATTGATCTTGTATCCTACAACTCTTGCTAAACTCACTTTAATTCTTGTTCCTTTTCTGCAGATTTCATCATATTTTACAGATATGATTTGTCATTTGCTAATAAATACAATTTTATTTCTTCCTTTCAAATCTCTATGCCTTTCATTTCTTTCTTGCCATATTACACTGGCTTAGAGCATTCAATGCAATGTTGAATAGAAGTGGTGAGAGCAGAAATCCTTGGGGTTTTTTTTCTAATTTAGAGGGAAAACATTCATTCTTTCACTCTTAAGTATGATATTGGCCATAAGTTTTTCATAGGTGACTTTTATCAAGATAGGACATTTCTCTTATATTCCTACTTTCTCGAAAGGTTTTAGTTAAATATGTTTTCTACATCTATTGAAATTTTCGTAAAGCTTTTCTTTTTTAGTATGTTGTATAGTGAATTAGTGTATTGATTTTAGAATGGTTGGCCATGCATTCCTGGGATAAATCCAGCTTGCTCTCATGATGCATTATCTTTCTATGTATTATTGTGTTTAATCTGTTAATATTTAAAAAAATATTTTCTTATCTAGATTCATGATGGATATTGGTCAATAGTTTTCTCTTAATATCCTTTTCTGGTTTTGGTATCAAAACAATACTAGACTCATAGAATGATGTGAGAAGAATTTCCTCTTCTTCAACTTTCTGGAAGAGTTTATGCAGAGTTGGTATTATTTCTTTCATAAATATTTGGTAGAATGCCCCGTTGAAGCCTTTTGGGCCTGGAATTTTCCTTTGTGGAAGGCTTTTAACTACAAATTCACTTTTGTTTTTTCTATAGATATAGGGCTTTGGGAGTTTATTTCTTCTTAAGTCAAATTTGTGTCTTTCAAGAAATTTATCCATTTAAACTAAGTTGTGCAAGATACTGGTATAAAATTGTTTATAATATTATTTTTTAGTATACATGAAAGCTACCTGATATTGCTTTTTTATATCCTTTTTTCCAAATTAGTCTGGCTAGAAGTTCATCAAAATTTGTTAGTCTTTTCAAAAAATCAGCCTCTGGTTTTGTCAATTTTCTCTTTTGTTCCCTCATTTTCTCCTCTCCCTCTGATCTTTTTTTTCTTTTCTTTTTTCTGCTTCCCTTAGGTTTTATTTGTTATACTCTTTCTGATTGCTTAATTCTGATGTAATCAATTTGAGATCTTCTTTTCTAATATAGACATCTACTGTTATGTATTTCCCTTAAGTGTTGCGTTACCTGCATTCCACAAATTTTGATACACTTGTTTTTAATTTTGTTCAGTTCAATGTACTTTCTAACTTTTTTCCTTTAGATGTATGTGATTTAGTTTCCAAATACCTGAGAATTTTCCAGATATCTCTGATTTCTAATTTCTTCTCATTTTTATCATTTTATTAAAGAAAATACATTCTATAACTTGAATGCTTTTAAATGTGTTGATACTTTTTTGTGGCCCCCCGAAAATATGTTTTATGTTAGAAAATGATTCCTGTGTACTTTAAGGGAATGTTTAGTATGTTGCTGTTAGGTGGAGTGTTCAAGTGTTGTCTATTCATAGTGATTTTCTTTTTCTTTCTTTTTCTTTTTTTAATAGTGATTTTCTGTTGACCAGTTCTACTAATTTGTGTTAAGAATTTTTTTCTCTTTTTACCTCTCTGGATGCTTGTAAGATTATATCTTAAAAGTTTGATTATAGTGTACCTTAGGTGCTTTTTTGTTGTTGTTGTTGTTTTTGAGTTTTGGGATTTGTAGTTATTATATACGTTATATCAGATTTGGGAAATTTTCAGTAAATATTTCTTTAAATATTTTTATGTACTATTTCTCATTTTCAAGGTCTCCAATTACATATATATTAGTATGTTTGAAATTTTCCCACAGTTCACTCTATTTTCCTTTAATTCTTTTTCTTGGGGGGTACTGTCAGGTAAATTTAATTGGTGGCATAGCAAAAGAGAGAATGCCTGTTAGTTATGGAGAAACTGAGTCAAGAGCCTAATTTGAAAATAACAAGCTCAGAGGAATCCACTTCTTGCCTCTCGCTAAGGAGGTTCCTGTTCCTCCCTTCCTGCTGATAAAGCTATGTGAGGGTCTTAGAAGTAAACATACTCAGACTCTAAGGGAATCCTTTCCTCCATACCACCCCCGTGGTATACTTGCCAAAGACAGGGATGAGACAAGAGGTCCTTGCTGTGGCCTGGCCAATCCTGAGTATTTAAAGAAGTCCACTGTACCCACCAACTCATTTTCTTATGTAATGTCTAATCTGTCATTAATCCCATTCAATGCATTATTTTGTACATTGTAATCGTCACTTCAAGGAGTTCAGATTGGACCCATTTTTACAGCTTCAATGTGTTTGCTTAGCTTTTTGAACATATGGAATACAGTTATAACATTTTTTTTAATGTCCTTGTCTACTAATTCTAACATCTATGTCAGTTCCCAATAAAATGATGGATTATTCCCCTACTTCTGAGCTGTGTTTTACTGCTTCTTTGCATGCCTGATAATCTTTCATTGGTTGTCCAAAATTGAATTTTACCTCGTTGGGTTCTGGATGTTTTTGTATTTCTACTATTCTTCAGCTTTGTTCTGACATGTGGTTGCTCGGATACAGTCTGATACTTTCAGATCTTGCTTTTACTTTTCTTTTGGCTGATTAGAAGCAGAGTTCAGTCTAGGGCTAATTACCCCCCAACTACTGAGGTAAGGCATTCCTGAGTATTCTACTCAATGCTCCATATTATGAGTTTTGTCCGGTCTGGCTGGTTGAAATAGGCACTGTTCTTGGCATTGTAAAAGCCTGGACACTATTCCTTTTTATAATTTCAGGTGGTTCTTTGCCTTAGGTAGTTTCCTCACACATATGTAGTAATCATTACTCTGCTGAATACTTGAAGAAGATTCTATACAGACTGCCTCTTTGGTACTTTATCTTGCAAAATCTAGACACCTTGTTTTCCCTTGAATTTTTTTGTTTAACATAGATCTAAGAACTTTATATGATACAGGACATGGGTTAAATGATAACTTAAATTTATTGTACTATAGATTCATAGAGATGAAGAACATATGCCATTCAATAAACCTTATGAAGAGTAAAAGAAAAACTAAGTTGGAAATCATTGGAGAATAGTTCTTTGATTGTTTACTTGGAGTGGGTATAAAACTCAGTGAAATAAATCTCATGAGGGGAGAGAGAGAACATAAATGGAAAGGCATCATATTTTACCAAACAGCACCTGGATAAGTTCCAACATGAGACTTTTTTTTGTACAAATAAGATTATTATTACTTTGAAAGTTTACAGTTCAGTACAGACTGGATAATACCGACTTATGAGAAGAAAAGTGATAAGAAACAGTTAAGGAAATCAGAAGAGTGACAACAGTAACTGGATTGCTCTCACTGGCTATAAAATTAGAAGACACTTTGAAAGCATAATAAATATTTGAATTATGTTTTGAGAGATTCAGGCTGGAAGTTATAACACAAACAGAGTTAGAAAAAAAGACCTTGGGGTTGAAATTAATAAAAATTGACCAAAGTTTTCTAGCATGGTTTTTCTTTTCTGTTATCAAAGAATTATCATTTATACCTTAATATTAAAGTTGATGCTAGAGCTTTAATCAGGCCAAATTACATTGATCTTTAGTTTTGGCTCTTCCTATTAGTTTCTGAATAGAAAGGAAAAGAAAACATAGAAGAGCAATTGAAGGCTCTGCTTTATATAGTAAACATTTTAATATTGATAATTGCATTCTGAAAACTAAGGTAAGGTAATCATTATTTGTCAAACCCAATAGTTTGGGTTTGAGCCCAAACTATTGCAATTTACTAATTTGAATACTCGAATCACATTTTTAAAATGATAAGAGTCTATACTGATCTTCCATTTTTATTCATCATGTCTCCTTAAATTGCAAGCAACTAAAGGTAAGGACAGAAGAATAGCATTGATCCTTGATTGAGCAATAGATGCTAACTCTTTTCCTTAAGTTCATAAACAGATGCTTTAGAAGAAGTAGTTATCTCAATCATTTTTCTAGGGAAAGGGGACAAGAAAACAACGAAAAGCTTCCTGGGAGAAGCATGCATCACCATCCTTGTAGATTACTAACTGGCACATAACTGGAAGGTAGGGGCCAAGTCCTTCATTAAATAATTTGATAAATAAGCATTCTTCTGTATGATGGGAATATAGCAGTAAAAACATACAAAATCTCTGCACTTATGGGGCTTACATTCTACCACTGTAAAAAGATTGAATAAAATGAATAAGAGCACTATATAAGAACGTATATAATGATAAGTGCTAAGGAGTAGAACAAAGTTGAAAAGAGGGCTAGAAACTGTTGCTGTGGGAATGGAGATTCTTATATAGATAATGTAGCAGGGCAGGTCTCACTGAAAAGATCACATTTACTGAAAGAAGTAAAATTAGTGAAGTAATATATTGTGTATATATTAGGGAAGAGCATTCCAGAAAGAGAAAATAGAAAATGCGAAGGTATTTTCTGAGGCAGGAGGTATCTGGGGTGTTTTCTGAACAGAGACAATGAGGCCCACAAAATTGAAATGGAACAAATAAGACAGAGAGAGTAGCAGAAGATAAAAAAGTTACGTCCAAAGTTGTCAACTATATAGAGGTTTACACATCACTGTGGACTTAGATTTTCACTGTGACTGATATAAGAAGCCATTCACAAGTTTATGAGCAGAGATATAACATGATCTAAGTTATTACTCTGGCAGCTGAATTAAAAATAGACTTTAGGAGGCATAGCAAAATCAGGAATACAAGTTAGGAAGTTATTGCTCAAAACCAAGCAAGATATAAGGAGAGCTTGGACTCAAGTAGGATACTGGAAGCAGTGTAAACACGATAGGATTTTGGATGTATTTTAGCAATAGAGCAAAAATTATTTACTGATGGATTGGACATGGAGAGTGTACAAAATAAAACATTCAAGGATGACATCAAATTCTTTGGCCTACACATCAGGAAAAATGGAGTTATTATTAACTAAGATGTGAAAAGCTGAGAGAGAACCAGGCTGTGGGGGAAGTGATCAGGTAATACTGACAATAACATTTTTGCAGGATTGGACCAGGTTCAAAAAAGAAAGAATGGAGAACAATTGGAGCAGTGGAACACACTACTTCTTCAAGGAGTTTGCTTTACAAGGAAGGAGATGAGCAGGACTAAAGCTGGAAGTAGAAATGTAGTCGAGGTTTTATTTGATTGTATTTTAAGATGGGGGATATAACTGGGTATGTGTTTGCAAATATTAGAAGGTCCACAGAGTTAAAAATGATGATTCAGGAGAGGAACCGGGAACTTACTGGAACACCATAACTGATTCAGCCTTTGGGATAATCCCCAAAGTAAAATTGCCACATATTATATTCATTACTCTTAATCTATTACATCATAAACTAATTTTCACAAAAACTTGGACAATAATATTAATACTCATGTAATATCTAATATTAAAATAAAATTAACAAAGAACTCAGAGGGACTGAAAAATTTTCAAGCACTACTTATTCCCCTATTAGCTTTTAGGAAGAAACTTAAGACAAGATAACTTCGAATAGCTACCTATCTGCCTAAAATCTTTCCTAGGTTCTGAGTTGAAGAGCCGAAACAACAACAAAAAAATCAGTTTGCCAAACAAACATGGCTCCATATTTGGACTGATGGAACCAATTTAACCTCCAGCATAAATTAATCTGGGTAAATCTGGTTATGTTACAGTAACAACATGAATGATCTATCAGTCTCTTATCATAAAATTAATTCATGTTTTGCTCTCACAATATGTCCATTATGAGTTCACAATGTTGTCCACTGTAGTCACTCAGGGAGCCAGGTTATCAAAGGCTCCCTCTCACATGTTTCCACAATCAGTTTAAAGAGACCGACACATCGTTTCATACTGGCAAATAAGACAATTCTTCCAGAAAGCAATACAGATTTCACTGGTTAAACTGAAAGTACAATCCTACCATGAGCCTTAAAAGGAGGAAAATTTTAAACTTAAACAGTTTTAAATGATGATCACATCATTTGGGAAGGTGAAGCAAGTGTGCATCACTCAATAAGATATATAAATTTGGGCTTTGTGAAGTTTAAAAATGGGCATTGAAATTAGTAATAGAGTCAATATTCTCATGGGTTACAAGAGTATATTTTAATTAATGAATTCCAATGATCCATTTAAGCAGCAAGTTGTATCTCTTGATAAATTTCTCTCAATCCCCTCTATATCTCCAGTCTGGGTATGGACAGTGATGAATTTATGCTGGGAAGGAATTAACATTTTTAGGGAATGTAATGTTGTTTTAGAACTCCTAAGTTTCGTGAAAATCTCTCTTTTGAATTGGATTTGATTCTGGACATCTTTGAATGAAGTTTGATACATGGTTGTATTAGTTATTTATTGCTTTGTGACAGACTGCCACAAAACTTAGCAACTTAAAAAAAACACATTTATTATCTCATAATTTCTGAGATTCAAGAGCCTGGCATCACTTAAATGAGTCTCCTGCTTTAGGGTATCTCACAAGGCTGCAATCAAGGTACTTGCTGAAGACTCAACTGGGGAAAGACTCACTCCTAAGCTCACTCACATGGTTTTTGGTATGATTCACTTCTTCATGGGCTATTGAATTGAGGGCCTCAGTTCCTCTCTGGCTATTGCCCAGAGGCCTTCCTCTGTTCCTTAACACCTAGGTTTCACCAGATTACTTCATCAGAGCAAGCACATGAGAAAGTTCAGAGAGAGAGGGACAGATAGACAGACAGACAGGCAGACATCAGCATAGAAATCTGCCTTTTATAATCTAATCTTGAAAAAGATAACACATCACTTTTTCCATATTTCATTTATTAGAGGCAAGTTACTAGGTCCAGCTCACACTTAAAGGAAAAGAATTATTGAAGGGTGTGGAGAACAGGAGATGCAAGTCATTGGGAACAATTTTAGATGGCCATCTACAAAAATGACCAATAAAGGACTTACATATTTTGTTATTCAAAGGGTTTTCTCCTAATTTGGAGCACTCCAATAAGCTAAGACTACAATGAGTGAAATGGGTGGGGGAAATCCTGGATAATTAAAACACAAAAAGCTAGAAACAAAAAGTATAATTAATTTTTAAACATTTTTTGAGTGTATAAATTTGAAGCAATTTTGGTTTTTTAACTGGTGTAAAAAGAAAACTCAATATTATATTGTATCCAAACGTTAACATTTTCTAATGTCAAAGAAAATCTGAGATTAATACTTAACAAGAGTAACCAGCTCTCTTGCTGCAATCCCTTACACTTTAATGAAACAATGTGACAATTCCAATCCAAGGCAAATTTATTGCTAATCTAAAACAATAAAGCATGAATATTAAGCTTCTATGTTATAAATTATTATGTATTCTTTTAATTATACTACAAGAACTTTGTAGTTTTTTTAAAAAAAAGGCACTTTTAATAAAAGTAAAATGTTGCTTAAGACAAATCTAGGTTAACAGCTTTTAATAATTAGATGTATGAAAAATATGGCTCAATGCACAATGATGGAGTGTGCTTTAGTAACTATTCTGGTATTTACTAGTATATACATGCATCTAGAAAATATTTATTAGACAGGTACTATGGAAAGACATTGTCCTGGGTCAGGATTACAGAACTAATAAGACTAAGCTTTGGCTACTATGTTTGTTTAGAGAAGAAAATAGAGAAACAACTGTGATACATTTAATGACTGTCCTGATATTGGAAATCCACATGCTATAGAAACAGCAGAATCACCTCACCTCCTATCCTGGTTACAGGGTCAGGATAGCTCAAAGGGCTGGATCAGAGAACACAAGGCCAAGGTGTACTACAAAGGACACTGAAGAAGTGGGTCTTGCTCAGCGCAACAGTCTCCTGTAATCCATACTTAGTCCTAATTATAGTATTTGACATGAAAATTAAGTATTAACATTTCATTCATTTCAAAGGGATTTTCTTGGGCTTCAGTGACTAATATGTAAGAACATTATATTATTACTTTGAAAAAATCCGCATTCCTATGTTTGATATTAAGTAGAAATAAGAGTGGCATATCTGACACTTTTTAAAGATATGGATATAGTAAAGTTTAGACAAACATTCTGAGCTCTAACATATATACTCTAACTCCAAACAATTTTGAATTTATGAATTGCCAATACCAAAGGTATTTTGTTCTTCTGAACTGTAGTCACTTTCTTGGAAAAATACCCCAAGAAGCATAATTAGCAGTTGGTAATTGATCTCTTTCTGTTCTCAATGAGAACATGGGTCAACAGTTCACTCCCTGTGAAGTATAGCTTTTTTTTTTTCCCCCCAAGCAGTACTCCATAAGAGTTGCTGTATTTCTTTAGCATCACCATGTTGCTTAACCTTGAGGCTAGTTGTTTTTAGAGTCTGCATCTGTGTGTAAACGCCCTATTTTGCAATGCAGAGGTAGTACTACAATATCTTGCTCTAAAGATCACATTAATTTTCAGTGAAAATGACAATACTATTTTATACCTCTCCCATAAATTCTATGGAGGATCCTATTGGATCCTATAATTTCTTGCTAAAACCAGGCAATCATCAAAGCAGATGGCATGTTTTTTAACTAAGAATCACAATGGAATTAAAAAATTGTCCAGCATACATGCTTTTATATGTCATATACAGATTGGGAGAAAAAGTAGTACTTCTGAACTCTCTGCCACTAAGTAAACATCAATAAATAGTGAAAGAATATTTCAGTAAATGATGATGATACAAGTAATTAATATCATAGGCACTGTTCTTCACTTTAGAAAAAAGGGGTACATCCACTTCACTGATTGTAAAAATCTCTATTACTTAACAAAACAGGTAGAAAAATCCAGGGTCTCATGGGAAATTTTCCAAATGTTTCATTTGGAATTCCTTATTTTTATTTGTGAAGAAAAAGCGAGACAAATGCAAACATAGCAGAAGAAATTTCAGCTGTACAGAACCAACTCTTGATAAATGACTCAGAGATGTTCTCCATGCAATAAAGGAATTCTTAAGAGAAACAGGAGCTCCTCTTAAAATGGCCTGGACAAAATCCAGAAGTCACATTTGTCAGATGTGTTGAACCTTGCTGTGGTCTCAGCATCTCTGTTTTCCAGGGAACTGAGGTTTATGGAGAAAGTGTAGTTAAATGGTCAGGATGTTAGGGAGTAGGGAAGAAGTTATCATGGAAACCTCAAAAAAAAGAGTTCTTTCTCTATTTCTCTATCTTCCTGTCTTTCTCTTTCATACCAAGCTCTCATTCTTTTTTCCAGCTTTATTGATGTATAATTGACATAAAATTGTGTAAGCTCATGATATACAATGTGATAATATCAAATCAAAAATATTGCAAAATGATTATAAAAATAAAGTTAATTAACATATGCATTACCTCACTTACTTTATGGGGTAGGATGAGCTGAATACATTTAAAATTTACTCTTAGCAACTTATAAATATACAACATAGTATTGCTAACTATAGTCACCAGGCTATACATTAGACCCTTTGAGCTTACCCATCTTATAACTAACTGGAAATCTGTACCCTTGGACTACCATCATTCATTTCTCCCACCCCCAGCTCCTGACAACCTTCAATCTAGTCTCTGTTTCTAAAGATCAATTTTTAAATTCCACATGTAAGTGAGATCATACAGTACTTTTTATCTGACTTTCTTCACTTAGCATAACACCCTCGCGCTTCCTCCATGTTGTCACAAATGGCAGGATTTCTTTATTTTGAATGACTGAATAATATTTCATTATCTGTATATCCATCACATTTTCTTTACTCATTCATGCATCAAAAGACACTGCTTGAGGGTTTGAATCAAGTTGGTGGAATAAGAGAACATGGAGCTCACCTTCCCCCATGAACACATCCAAACTACATCTACATGTGGAAAAATTCTCATTGAAAACTAACTGGAAACTGGCAGGACTCTACAACCAAGGCTATAAGAAAGATATACAGGTAATTGGGTAGGAAGACAAGAAAAGCTATTGGGTCGGGACCTGTGCCCTTGGGAGGGGACTCAGAAGAAATGGGAGATAACAAGGGGGTGGGGGTAGACACCTGCTCTGGGGAATGAGCAGAAAAAGCCACAAACTGGACGCCCCAGTCCTGAGGTCCTACACATTAGGAGACAAGCCCCTTTGGCTGGTTGGAGAACAGCTGGGACTAATAGAAGGGCTGTGGGAAGCCTGGACTCTGCTTGTGAGGAATGCTCAAGTGCAGGCTTGCCCCTGAGCCAGGCTAGAGAGAGGTCTGCTGTAGTTGGTGCTGAGTTTCCCATGGCTCCTCACCCTGTACTCCAGCCCAAGCTGAGACAATGCTCTGGCCCTGCTCATAGTGCAGCACTGGGATCTGGGGTGGCCATAACCCAGGGAAGAGACTTGACCATAGGATGCAGACCATGGGATGGGCCACTCAGTCAAGGGGAGAAGCCTGGGTGGGGCAGCAAAGCCCTCTGAAGGAAAATCTATATTTTAAAGAGAAAATTTTGTTAAGATTATTATCCTTAGGGTTAAATAAGGGTAGGGGAACAAGATATAAAATGGCTATCACTTTCTGGAAAGCAATCCCATCTGTTCTATCTTTATCTACTGATTAGTTGTAAAAGAGAAAAATGGCCCTTTCCCCCCCCCCAGGTTTTGGCAGGAATGTATGGGTTGAACCAAATGAAGCTGTTGTTTTTATAAGTCAAAAAGCATCAAATGTCAGCTATTTCATATGGTTTACCTAATGGAACTAAGCCTATTCGGTTTCTCACACTGAACAGTATATTTAGCTCTTTCTCTCTTGATCGATTTGCCTTCTCTACTAATCCCCTCAGGCCTATCTAATCTCCTCCTGACTCCACTTGCTTCTCTCTTCCAAGATATCCTTACTTCATGTTTGTAGCTGAGAGAGACATTTTTAACGTTTCCCGGATTGTTGCTCATTGAGGTAGAGGCTCTTCATTCCACACCTTACTCCATTAAAATGGTACACACATAAAATTTCATTAACCAGTAACTAGAAACATAGCCATATTCCCAATAACGGGAGGTTGAAGTTCTTGGTAGATTTTGTAATGAGCTATTTCTAGGTGTGAATCCCACTTCTAACTTCATAAACACTGCACCTCTGGTAAATGAATTAAGTTCCCTGAGCCTCAGTTTTCTTACCTGAAAAATGGGAATGATAATACTTATTTTAAGGGGAAATTGTGAACTTCTAATCACATAACAGCAAAAAATATACAATTAATACTGCTATATTTGTATAATAGAATGAACTTTCAAGTGAATAGACAGTAGGAGTCAGGTTTCTAATTGTTGTAAGTGGGAGTTTACAGATATGCAAGGAGAGAAGATTAGAATGATCTGTATAATAATGGATTAGAGTTAGAGACTTTAATATAAATTCATGTTTAGCTTAATGTAGATACAAGTGGTTACGTACAGAAATATTTATAGATATGCACACATCCACAGGTTAGTACCAAAACACATTTCTTTGCTTTGTCAACTGAGATGGCCTAAAAATAACAATACCTTAGTAGTACTGAGTGCACCTGGCATGCGGGTTATGATTTCTAATACTATTTTCCAATAAAAAGCACTATGGTTCCTTAGAAAAATAGTTTATTTTAGGACTGGGGAAGGAAATATGCAAGATGAGCCTGCAGCATCTTGTAGTGCCATGAAGTAAGAGAGAGCTAAAACTATCACTGCTATCATCACCAACAACAAACCCTATAATGATGGAATTTGTCAAGGGGACAGAGAAGTCAACTAAAAGAGCTCCTAAAGGCCAAGCTAAAACACTTAGAATAACAAAACTAATTGGATTAGAGCAAAGTATATATAAATATTCATAAGCCCTTCCTGATATAAATAAATTATTGAATAAATAAATAAATGGCGAAGAGGAAACAAATATTCCATGTAGAAAAATTACAAATAATTTATGTAAATATTCTGACCTCAAGGATATTGAACAATACTCCCATTTAAATGTGAGCTGCATATAGTAACCTCCTTCCAAGGAGTACAGTATGGAAAGATGGGAAAAGAGTAACTTTACAAAGTGGAGAAACCTGACAACCTCAGCAAGGTGATGAAGGTCAACATCAAGAGTGATAAGTCATGTTGATAGTATGGACTTTGATATGAAGGGATGAAAATTCCCACTTGAAGAACTTTCTACAGAATGCCTGACAAGTAATCCTCAAAATCTGTCAGGTCATCAAAAATAGGGAAAGTCTGAGAAATTGTGAAAACAAAGAGTAGCTTAGAATATATGAAAAATATAATGTTATATTCTGGATGGGGTCTTGGAACAGAAGAAAAATTATGTAAAAACTAAGGAAACTTTAATAAAGTATGTACTTAGTTAATAATAAAGCATCACAATTGGTTCACTAATTGTGACAAATGTACCATACTAATGTAAGATATTAATAATAGAAAAAACTGGGTGTGCGGTATTTGGGAACTCTGTACTACCTTCACATTGTTTTCTGTAAATATAAAAAAGTTTCTTTAAAAAAGTTTCTTAGAAAAAAAAAGTTTATTAGAATAAAAATAGAATAACAAAATTAAAAGCAATCATTAAACGAATTAATAATTATATAAGAAAATATTCTCATGTGAAAGATGTCAGTAAAGATGGAACAGAGGAACAAAAAAGATAGGGGAAATATAGAAAACAAAAATCAAAATGATAGACATAAATTCAACCATATCAGTAACAGTAAATGTGAATGCATTATATAAATCAAAAGGCAGAAATTGTCAAAATTGTCACACTAATTAAAAAAAAAACTAACAAGATCCAACTTGATGCTGTCTACCCAAGACACATTTTAGATTCAAGAAACAAATAGACTGAAAGTAAAAGATAGAAAGAAAGAATTGTACCGTACAAATAATAATGATTAACGAGCCGGAGTGACTCTACCTTTGTCACTACCAAACTTACAAAAATAAAAAGCATTATGAGGCAACACTATGAACATTTGTATACCAAAAAATTAGGTTGCTTAAATGAAGGTGATAAATTCCTAGAAAAATGCAAACTACTAAAACTGACTCTAGAGGAAAGTAAGAATAAATGTATAAAAACAAAAGAGGTTGATTTCCTAATTTTAAAATTCCCACAAAGAAAAATCCAGATTCAGATGGCTTTACTGATGACTCTTACCAAAAAGTTAAAGAATTTACACAAATCCTTCACCAATTCTTCTCCAAAAATAGCAGAGAAGAAAATATTTTCCAACTTACTCTATAAGGCCAGTATTAACCTGATTCCAAAATTAGACAAAGAAAAGAAAACTACAGACCAATATCTTTTATGACTAAAGATCTAAAAATCCTCAATAAAATAGTAGGAATCAAAATTTATATACATATGAAAAGAATTATATACCATAACCAAGTAGGAGTAATCTCAGGAATGCAAGGTTGTTTTAACACTCAAAAAGCCATCAATGTAATACAGCATAGAAATGGAATGATGACAAATTGAAAATCACAATGGAATAATCATAGTTTAGGCATATGAATGTAGTCGGGTGGCCATTGAGCATCTGGTCTCAGAAATGTTTCTGCACCACTGAGAATGTGAACTTTCTGAACTGTACCAAACAGCAACCTCCCAAAGACTCCACCAGCCATTTTAGAACAACGTCTCCTAGCTGCAACCCTGTGGTCTCAAAGTTCCCCATCTCACCCCCTCCACTGCATCTCTATAACTTTTTGGACCTTAAACAATCTTTGCTTAATAAGCACCCTTACTTCTTGCCAGTCCCAGTCATAATTCTTGACAAACAGCTTATGTAACTAACTGTGGCTTTGTGGGTTTTGCCTGTATAAGCTTCCTCTATTTTGTAGTCCAACATAACACAATTTAAGTGCTTCTTAAATCTGTGTTTCCCAGGCTGCAGTACTAACAAACCCTAAATAAATGCCTGTTTATCTCAATCAGATCTTCATTTCTGAAAATTTTGGTTAACAGGAACAAAGAACAACAACATGATCATATCAATAGGTACATAGAAAATATGTCACAAATTCCAACACCTTTCGTAAAAAAAATAATAATACTCAACAAACTGGGAATAGAACTTCTTCAATCCCATTTCTATAAAATGGCCAGAATAAGTAAATCTATAAAGCAAAAAGTAGATTAGTGATTGACGAGCTGAGGGCGGGAATAATGGTTATAGACTGCTAATGAATACCTGGTTTCCTTGGGAGATGACTTAAATATCTAAAATCATTGCACAACTGTGAATATACTAAAAACCACTTAGTCATACACTTTAAATGGATGAATCATGAGTTAAGTACTACATCTCAATAAAGCTCTTTCAAAAAATATTGATCAAGGTAAAAGCAGAGTTTAATCACTTTTCTCTGAATTGCCACTCTCCTTCCTTACTAAAAGAAGCAAGGCTTGAAAGAGTGGCTAACCCTCTCTAAATATCAGGGAGCCAGGAACGATTTAGAAGAAAAGCCATATATGGAAAGAATGGACTCTAAATACCTAAGTCCTAAGGTGTTCCAAGCTTAATAAAAATATTATTTACTTTTAGTAATACATGCCACCCCAGCTTCATTGTACATGATGGA
This sequence comes from Phocoena phocoena, assembly GCF_963924675.1. Lineage (NCBI taxonomy): Eukaryota > Metazoa > Chordata > Mammalia > Artiodactyla > Phocoenidae > Phocoena > Phocoena phocoena. Next base: position 55,527,399 of record NC_089222.1, read on the forward strand.
ACAGTAAAGCCAGACCCTTGAATTCCTTTGACTTTAGGGAATCCATTCTGGGCATGGTTATGCACCAATTTTTGTGGCTGGCATAAAAACTCCCACCCTGCCTTAGTTATGTCACTTAGGCTTTCCCGTGCTCCTGACCTGAGCCTCCAGGTCTAACTCCTTCTTTTTCTGTCTTCTCATGACATTACAAATACCACGGATCCTCAGATTTGCCTCTTCTGCTCGCTTTATTATATAAACATGATTTCTTAAGCCTTTCTGCTCCTTAAGTACATAGAGATAGAAATAATAATCCTTTTTCTACTTTATGGTTTTGTTAAGTCTGTAACTAAGTAAATTTAGAAATTCAGTTTAAAATGTAGTCAAACCAGCTCTTTGGTCTATTAAAATAACTTCATGTTTTAGTGATATATATACAGAGCCTAAGTGTGCTGAAACACTAAACATAAGCATTATAAATCAGAATCATTTTCTCCAAATGGTAACTTAGTATTTTCTAACTCTTATATGATTCTGCTGATCACCAAATTTATTCCTTGTATAATGTTATTTAATATTTATATAGTTGTGCTACTTGGATCTACATTGAGCTCCACAAGCATTAAATGTGGTAGATTTCTTAGCTATAGTTACAAAGAACTAATGTTTGCACATGCAAGGTCCATTGCCATATGTTTGCATACGATGTGACTTTTTCATAAATAATCATTTGTTTTTATTACTACTCATCTTCAGGGATTCTGTGCTGATCTTGGTCACTAAAATTTAGTTGAGACCAGTGTATATTTTAAGCAATTTACTTGTAATTATCAAAACATTTCTTAAATGAAGGTCAATTAGTTAGCTTGATTTTCAAATGCATCTTCTCTCATTAGACAGACTTAATTACTTTTATTGTGACTTTTTTTTAACTATAGGAAATCCTGAACTCCATAGACCTTCCTGTCTATTGTTTTCAATTATGAAAAATCACTGTTATACTAAATTATTCTTATTCACTGAATACTTGAAAAACAAACAAAGAGAAAGCCCAAATGACAAAATCATAATTACAATACAGTTATTACCATCAGTCTATAGTTGCAATCCCTCCTTGTTGCAATCATCTACAAATCCACTGATTACTGCTTCTAATTCCTTGAATATTTTAGCACCTTATTTACTGTTATTCTCTCCAATGCCTCTCTTGTCTAATTATGGGCAATTTCAATATCCATGTATTTAGATCACCTTATTCCAATAGTTTTTGACCTCCTCCTGGTTTCTTGATCACCTCTCCATCTGATCTTATCTGCCACATTTCCTCAGTCTTCACTGCTAAAACCATAGATACCACAGATACTGTCAATATCAACCTCTTCCATCATCTCAGTTTCAACATCTCCTTATCTGAATACAACTCCTTGTCTTTCCAGTGTACTCCCACTTCTTCCCCAACTAGTACAATTCTTTGACCTCATTAGACCCTAAATAAAACTTCATTTGATTCTACTAGTTTGTCTCTCTTTTTCATTCTTCCATATTCTCAGCATGGTTTCTGTAGTCCATCTTTAGACTAATTCCTCTTGCATCCACTCCAGCTCCATCTGTGAAATGGAAACCCCAAACCTGGTTAAACCCAATTATCTATCTATCCCACATTTTCATTTTGGCAGCTGACTTGGGTGGGGAAAAACAGAAAACTATATTGATGCTATGTTCTTTAAAAATGTGACGCATTACTTGGCATGTAATGCTGCCAAGATTCTTTCTACATTTCTTTTGTCTAAATATACTTCCACCCTCAGAGAAAATTCTTTAACACCATTTTCTCACACCTCTAACACTGTTCCTTTCTCCACACTCTGACCCTGGTTTCTAGTTTACTAAGCAAACAGAAGCTTACACAGTGATTTGTCATTTATTCCAGGGATGCAAGGATGTTTCAACATCAGTAAATCAACAAATGTAGTAAACCACTTTAACAAAATAAAAAATTAAAATCATATGATTATTTGAATACATGTAGAAAAAACATTTGACAAAATTAAACATCCATTCATGATAAAAACTCTCAACAAATTAAGTATAGAAGGAATGTACCTGAATATAATACAGGCCATGTGTGATAAGCCCACAGCTAACATCATACTCAATGGTGAAAAGCTGAAAGATTTCCTTCTAAGATTAGGACCCAAGACAAGGATGCCCACTCTCATCACTTTTATTCAAAATAAAAGTACTGGAAGTCTTAGCCAGAGCAGTTAGGCAAGGAAAATAAATAAAAGGCATTCAAATCAGAAACGAGGAAGTAAAACTGTCTCTATTTGCAGATGATATGATCTTATATATAAAAACTCTAATGATTCCACCAAAAAATTTAGAACTAATGAACAATTTCAGTAAAATTTCAGAATACAAAATCAACATACAAAACAACAAACTATCCAAAAGAAAAATTAAGAAAACAATCTCATTTACCATAGCATCAAAGAGAATAAAATACTTAGGAAACAATTTAACCAAGGAGGTGAAAAATCTGTACACTGAAAACTATAAAATATTGATGAAATAAATTGGAGACACACAGAGAATGATATTGTGTTCATGGATTAGAATTACTATTGTTAAAATGTCCATACTAACCAAAGCAATCTACAGATTCAATGTAATTCCTATCAAAATTCCAATGACATTTTTCATATAAATAGAAAAAATACTCCTAAAACTTTATGGAACCACAAAACTCCCAAATAGCCAAAGCAATCTTGAGAAAGAGGAACAAAGTTGAAGATATCAAACTTTCTGATTTCAAACTCTATTAAAAGCTATAGTAAACAAAAAAGGTAAGTAAAGGTGGTAACAGGTACATAAACAACAACCAAAAACACAACAAATCAAAGCGAAACAAAAGAGTGAGGCATTGGCTTAAAAACAGATACATAGAACAATGGAACATAATAGACAGCCCAGAAATAAATTCCTGCATATATGATCAATTAGTTTCTGAGAAGAATATACAACGGGGAAAGAACAGTCTCTTCAACAGATGACATTGAGAAAACTGGATATCCACATGCAAAAATTCTAAAAAAAGGTATGTATTAGACCCCATCTTACACCATACACAAAAAGCAACTCAAATTGGAATAAAGACTTGAATGAAAGACTTGAAACTATAAAATTTCTAGTAGAAAACATAGTAAGTAAGCTCCTTGACTTTGGTTTTAGCAATGAATTTTTTAATTTGACACAAAAAACTAAGGCAACAAAAGAGAAAAATAGACAAGTGGAACTTCAACCAACTAAAAAGCTTCTGTACAGCAAAGGAAATAATCAACAAAATTAAAATGCAACCTATAGAATAAGAGAGAATACTGGCAACCACAAATAGCTGATAAAGGGTTAATACTTAAAATATACAAGGAGCTCATACAACGCAATAGCAAAAAAAATAAATAATCAATGAAAAAATGGCAAGGGGTCTAAAAAAGACATTTTTCCTAAGAACACATACAAATGGCCAACAGGTAATGAGAAGCGCTTAATTTCACTAATCATCAGGGAAATGCAAATCAATACCACAATGATATATTATCTCATACCTGTTAGGATGTCTATTATCAAAAAAAAAAAAGATAAGTGCTGACAAGCATGTAGAAAAAAGGAACCCTTGTACACTGTTGGTAGGAATATAAATTGGTACAGCACTATGGAAAACAATATGGAGTTTCCTCAAGAAATTAAAAATAGAACTACCATATGATTCATTAATCCCACTTCTGGGTATACATCCAAAGGAAATAAAATCATTATCTTGAAGAGATATCTCTACTCCCACACTTATAGTAGCACTATTCACAATAGCCTAGGTATGGAAAAAACCTAAGTGTCTATCAATGAATAAGTCAATAAAAGAAATTTCACACACACACACACACACACACACACACACACACACACACACACAATGGAATATTACTCAACTCTGAAAAAAGAAGGAGGGCTTCCCTGGTGGCACAGTGGTTGGGAATCTGCCTGCCAATGCAGGGGACACGGGTTCCAGCCCTGGTCCGGGAAGATCCCACATGCCGCGGAGCAACTAAGCCCAGTGCCACAATTACTGAGCCTGCATTCTAGAGCCCACGTGCCACAATTCCTGAAGCCCGTGTGCCTAAAGCCCGTGCTCCACAACGGGAGAGGCCACCTCAATGAGAAGCCCACACACCGCAACGAGGAGTGGCCCCTGCTCGCCGCAGCTAGAGGAAGCCGTGCACAGCAACAAAGACCCAACGCAGTCAAGTATAAATAAATAAAAATTAAAATAAATAAACAAAAATTTAAAAAGAAGGAAATTCTGTCACTTTCAACAGCATGGATGAAACTGGAAGGTATTATATTGTGTAAAAAAAACCATACAGAGAAAACAAATATGGCATGGTATCACTTATATGTGGAATGTGAAAAAAAAAACCAAAAACAAGTGAGTAGAAAAGTGATTGCCAGGGGATGAGGGATACCAGAAATAGGAAAAAGTTGACGGAAAGGTACAAACTTTCAGTTATAAGACGAATAAGGTTTTGAGGATCTAATGCATAACATGGTACTTACAGTCAATAACACTGTGTTGTATAATTGAAATTTCCCAAGAGAGTAGAACTTAAATGTTCTCACCAAAATAAATAAATAAATAAATGCATTAATTAAATCAATGGGGTGAATTCTTTCATGATGTGTAGGTATATCAAATCAATTAGTACACTTTAAATATCTTAAAATTTTATTTGTCAATTATAACTCTATAAAGCTAGAGAAAAATAAAAGCCATTAGAAGCGATCTTTCTTATGTTACCACCATCGGACACCACACCATATTAACCCACCTACACCTATACCCATGTACTTTCTCCTCCTGCTTGCAACTATGGACATTTTTGTGCCTATCTATGGTCGAGACCTGTACTTATGGACTTAATCACAACCTCCTTGCCTATTCAAGAAGGAATTCCTCGGGAATTACCCTCTCTCTACTCCCTTGTCATCAATATTTTCCTTCCTATTGGGCCAACCCAATCAACATGCAAATATTCTGTATCATCTATCTTTTAAAAATTGCACACATTCTTGTGCCATTGGTGTCCTTTTTCTGTGCTCAGTGTTTAGTGTAGTGAAAGTATGAAATCAGAAAGACCTGGTTTCATCTTTGGTCAGCCACCTATTAGATATGTGGTCTTAAACAATGCACTCAAATTTGAACCTTTGTTTATCAATCTATTAAGTGGAAATTAATATTACCTCTAGTGATATAACAGCAATTTTGAAGCATTTTCTCAAAGCATTCAAAATTCTTTAAATGTGGTAACATTTAATGTACATTATAAATCTCTGAGTGGGTTCTATTATTTACCCCAGTATATGAACAAGCATATCAAAGAAACAAGAGGTAAAGGTGCATAAATATTACATTAAGTAGAGTGCAAAGCTAACACTGGAACTCAGGCATGTTAAAGGAAATCAGCCTTTCCTCTTGTGACAGAGGCTATTAGTTCCCCACCAAGTTTCATTCTACTCTTTTTCCACATCAATAGAATTGTAGCAGGCACAAATCTGCCCAACATTACATTTTCTAGCTTTTACTGCAGCTATATATGACTGATTTTCACCAGTGAAATATGAGAAGTGATGTGTGCCACTTCTAGTAATGGTCCTTAGGACAGTGGACACTATTCCCTTTCTCATTTTATCCCTCTTTCCAACTGGCCAGTACCCCAAAGTGGTAGCAATCCAGCTTCAGCTGTGTGACAATAATGCCCTAGGGCAGAGGTCAGTCAGTAAACTATGGCCTGTGGGCTAAATATGTTCCATCTCTTGTTTTGGAAAATAAAATTTTATTGGAACACAGGGTCAGCCATTTGTTTACATATTTTCTATGGCTGCTTCTACACTAAGACAGCAGAATTGTCATTATTGATATATGCCACATATTAGGTTTTTCTCTTAAATTTGATTAATACACAACAAGTTTTTACAATTACTTCCATTTAAAATATAATATTGTTCAAAATTGTTTAAGTCAACTTAGACTACAGGAAGATGATATATCTTGGCTACCATTAGGAGCAACATCTAACATATTCATTTATTTTGTTATTTAAAAGCTTGCTTGCTTTACATAGATTTACATTACTCATGAATTTTCAGGATTCATTCATGTCATAGTGCACGTTTCTATAAGGACCATTGCTTGTATTCCCCTAATTGTGAGTAAAACAAAGAGTTTTTTGGTACTTTGTTTTAAAAATCTAGTTATATAAAATGATAAACATCCCAAGAGGCAACAACTAATATTTTGGTTTTTCGTTTGTGGTTTAAAGTCTATAACAAAAATGTTTATATTTGTGGTAAAGTAGGAAAATAAGTAAATTAATTACTAGATTAGTATAGGATTTTCCTTCATAATTCATAGACACCTGAATTAGACATAATTTTCTGACAACTACAAAGAGAATTTTCTCTGATATTGTGGTCCAATAATAAACTCTTCTTTTATTCCCTTATTTCTTTAAACTACCTGTTCCTGTGGCTTCATTTGTTCATTGTTATCCTTGAACATGGACTTTGTTTTGCATATATAAAAGACGATATCTGTAAGGTATCCATTTTTAAGCTGTCATATATTGGGCACATACTGTATGGCAAGAACTGTAAATTAAATTTATCTCTAATCCTTAGCAAAATATTTCAAGGTAGGTATTATTATCCCAGTTTTGTTAATGCCTAAATGGCTCCTTGCTTAAAATCATACAGCTAATGATAAGTTTTGGAATTAGGATTCCTTCCTAGGTATGTTTAATTCTTAAGCTATGACCTTCCACGAAGTTATTCTGCCTCTTTATTGCAATTCAAACTAAAGGCTACGTAAAAATATGTGAGTTTCTTTACCTGTGGGTTTGACCTTATTATCATGAATAATCCCAATATTTCAATATCTACCCTAAAGGAACTTTCTACTATGTTTATTTTCCCTAAAATACCATTTGGCTACTTGATTTTTGTTGCAGAATATATTTTCCTTTTTCCATTTGATTTTACTCCTAACTTTTTATTGAAGTATAAATTATATGCAGAAAAGTATATAAATCATAATCTCAGTAACTTTTCACGATGTGAACACACTAACGTAACCAGACTCAGACTGAGAAATAGAACTTAACAGCATACATATAATATGTTCTCTTTTGTGCCTGGCTTCTTTCACTCAGTGCTAGGTTTGTAAAATTCATTCATATTTTACGTGGAGCAATAGCTTTGTTCATGCTCATAACTGTATAACATTTCATTGTTGGAATAAAATCAAACTTATTTATCCATTCTTATTTTGATGGGCATTTGAATTGCTAAAAAGTTGGGGCTATCATGAAGAATACTACTTTGACAGTCTCAAACATCATTTTTTACTTATGTGAATGAATTTCTTTTAGTTATATGAGTGGAATTGCTGAGTCATTTAGCATACTTCAGTAGAGAGTGACAGTCACTTTTCTAAAGTGTTGTACCAATTTATATTCCTACTAGCATTGTATGTGTTACAGTTATTCACCAATAGGTGGAATTGTCTGTCTTTCTGGTGAATATGTATAATTCTGTGGTTTTAATTTTCATTTTCCTGATAGCTAATGAGCATCTTTTTTAGGTTTACTGACTATTTGGATATCTTTTTTTATGAAGTGCCTATTCAAATCTTCTGTGCTTTTTATTTCAATTGTGTCATCTTTTTTTCTTGTTGACTTGAATGGATCCTTTAAATGTTCAAGTGCAATTACTTTGTACATCTTACCATACACTTAGAGAACTCTTCTCCTACTCTTTATTTTCACATATTAATGGTGTCTTTTGATAAAAGACTTTTTAATTTTAATGTATCTAATTCATTTTGGAGATTATTTAAGATATCTTTCTATCCCCTTTTCTTTGATTTTTTATTTCTTGCTATAGATGACACTATCTTCCTTTTAAAATATCTAGAAGACAAAGCACCCCACTTTTTAATTTTGTCAATACACACTGTTTTGGAAGGGCCCTTGCAAAATATCTAACATTAACAATTTATCAATAGAAAGCTTTATCTATAAACAACTTTAACAACAAAAATATATTATGCCATAGAAGTATTATTATTAATACTTAATATTTTAAGATCCTTAATTAATTAAATTATCAATTCTCCAAAAATGGATAAGCATGACTGAAAATATAAATGAAGAAAAGTAGAGTATTAGTATACTTTAAGGAAACAATGTTTCGTACTTGAGAACACAGCACTATTTAAATTTTCATCAGCAAAGCTGGTTACATTTTCTTGACTTAACAGTTAATTACACTGGAGCTAATTATTAAGACTCATAATAAGTGATTCAGGAGAAACTACAGTATATGTCCTTGGAAAATGCAAATAAGCAATACACATTTTTTTCTAATTTACTTCTATTTAAAATTTTCATATGATAATTAACAACTGTCTAATCTCTGTCCATTTTGCTTATTTACATAACTATAAGTAGAAATGAAATCTCTCTTGATGTAGTGATTAACCATAAGTAGCTGCTTAAAAAGAAAGGGTGATTATCATAAACTTCCTGGAAACTGCTCGACTTGGGTTTAACCACAATGAAGGGTGATATCTCTGCTTCCAGAGTGTTTAGTCATTTTCAAAGCGAAAACTGGTTTTGCACTTATTTATGAAAAATTTGAAGTTGTTCCTAAAAAAACACATTCAGAGATAGTAGTGGCTACTGTGAGTTAAAGCCAGTATCTCATTATACCCTTTAAGCTTGAGCCACTATATAATAGATTAAAAACAATTTGCTAATGTAAATGAGGTTGGATATAATCTCATTCAAAAAATGGCTGCACAGTTTTCTATTACTCTTATTAGTTTGGCACGATGATACCACTTTTTTTTTTAAACATCTTTATTGGAGTATAATTGCTTTACAATGGTGTGTTAGTTTCTGCTTTATAACAAAGTGAATCAGCTATACATATACATATGTCCCCATATCTCTTCTTGGCTCACAGACTGTGCTGTTTTTTCTCAAAGAATCTGTTATTTCAATATGGTTTCAGTCTGAATATAGTTGTCAGAATCATTATTTCCCAAGATGATGCGCTCAATATAGAGTTTAAGTGTCATCAAAAGAATAATGTAGTTTTTTAACATATGCGTAAAATTAATTTTCTAGTTTGAATTTGCCATTTAACAATGAGCATATTTTGGAGGTACGTAAATTTGCTGTAGAATTCAGGAGAGCCAAGTGTGAAAAGAGAGAACTTCTAATGTTTACATTTGCTAAAAGATTTCTTTATAGGAGATTCATGGCAGGTGAAAAAATTGAGGACCATTTTTATGATAACTTGTTTGATACTGCTTGGCTGGGGCTGCCCCGACTGTTTTAACATTAGTGTCTCTGTCAGTTCCAAGGATCAGAATTGGGAAGGAAATAGGTTTGGGTGTCTGCAGACACGACTGACTCAGAAAACAAATTCCTGTTCACGTTTAATTCCAGTGAGGAGGGCCGTGTCTTGCTAGCAGTGAGGATGAGAAACAAATGAGTGGAGAAGTTCAGAGCAAAAAGTTTCACAGTGGAAAAGTCTGCCCAGAAGCAGGCATGAGAGAACCACAGGAGAACAAAGCCAAGAGACCAGTAAGAGGACCATAGAAACAAAGAGGATGGAGTCTTTCCTAGGGCCGCATTAGGAGATGTAGTAGAAGTATCAAGAAAATGGCTGTGAATTACTGCTGTCTTGGGTTTCAATGCCCATCTTGACATTTTCTACATTTGGGATTTAGATACACTGATTATAGTGACACCTGTAGCTGCCTCAGGAGTTTGGTTCAAGGTTCAAGTATAACTCATGGCTAGTACTTAACACAGTACCTTGCACATGATGAGTAGTCAATAATATTTACTCTTGCTAATATAATTCAATATTTCTACTCATTTCTGGTTTTATCCTATTTCATTCCTTGTGGGGAGATTGCCCCCTACTTATCTTAAAGTTTCCAAGTGGTTCTGACAATCTTCAAGTAAAATAGTGCCAGTATTAAAGTTCTCATCATAAATTTTTCCGTTCTTCTTCCTTCCTTTCCTTTCTCCTTTACCCTCTATCTTTCTCCTTCTTGTTTACTCCCCACTTCTCCTCTTATTTTTCCTTAAACACTTATTGATTGGCTCTAGATACATGTGGAGTAATACAGTTCATATCAAGAAGAAGTTATAGTTTAGTTGGCAGAAAGAATATGTAAAGAAATATTTATAACTCACTGGAATATGCTGTAAATAGTATTGACTCTGAATAAATTTCAATTTACTTAATTGGGTAAACTTGAGAAGTTAAAAAAAAACACATAAATTTATATTGTCTGGATAGGAAGGTTAATAAGAGCAATGTCCACACATTCCAAAGCATGATGTAAAAAACTTGCAGAACACATTGTTAGTTTCCTAGGGCTGCGGTTACAAAATACCACAAACTTGGTGGCTTAAAACAACAGAAATCTATACTTTCACAGTTCTAGAAACTGTAAGCCTGAAATCAAGGTGTCAGCAGGCATGTATGCCTTCTGAAGGCCTTAGAGAAGGATCCTTCCCTGCTTCTTCCTAGCTTCTGAAAATCTTTGCCATCCTTTGCCTTGTAGCTGCATTGTTTCATTCTCTGCCCCCATCTTCACATGGCCTTCATCTGTGTGTCTGTGCCCTTTCCTTTGTTTTATAAGGAGACCAGTCATTTGATTTAGGATCTACCTAATCCAATGTGGCCTCATCTAAACTTCTTAACTACATCTATAAAGACTGTTGCAAGTAACCTTGCATTTTGAGGTTCTGGGTAGAAATGAGTTTTAGAGGAACATTATTCAAACCACTGCACACATATTGGCCCATGCTTCCCACGCATAAAAGACATATCCTCCAATCACACTCACTGTGTCATATATATGTAAATAACACAGGTCAGGCTAAAAAAGTCTCCTGTAATCCAATAGGCCAGCTAAGGAAAACACCAAAGACTTTTTAATTCACTATTTTCCTTTGACTGTATATTTATCTACTTTTCCTAAAGGCAGGAGGAGAGGTTAAGTGTGGTAGAAACAGTATTAACCTTTTAAAGTCAAGATTCCAAGATTATCTAAAATGTTTGATTTTGATTTACTTTTAGCTCCTGAGAGAAAGTCTTTGTTCTGTGTATTTAGGACTGGTGACCTTAGATTTTGCAGAAGAAAATCGTTGGAAAACCACAAACATAAACAAAAACAAAACACAATTAACTGTAGGGAGAGGCTTTTGAATAAAAGAAATACAACTGGGGCTTCCCTGGTGGTACAGTGGTTGAGAGTCTGCCTGTCGATGCAGGGGACACGGGTTCGTGCCTTGGTTTGGGAAGATCCCACATGCCGCGGAGCGGCTGGGCCAGTGAGCCATGGCCACTGAGCCTGCGCGTCCAGAGCCAGTGCTCCGCAACGGGGGAGGCCACAACAGTGAGAGGCCCGCGTACCACAAAAAAAAAAAAAAAGAAAAAAAAAAGAAATACAACTACTTGGTCTTGGAATTGAGAACCATTAACATAAATTTTTATTAAATAAACACAACAAATTTTCAATTTGACATCTGGTTGAAAGATAAATTATGAAGAAATAGATTAAAAATTTTGAAAAAAGATAGGAGAAATGAAAAGAATATGAAATGAGAAGAAAACTGATAGAAAAGAATAGATAAAAAGCCAAAGAGGAGTGATGTCATCCAGATGGCAAAATAGGTAGTTCCTGACTTCAGTCTCTCTCACAGGAAGAACAACTAACAACTACCCATAGACAACACACCATTGTGAAAATCCCAGAACCTGAGGTGAAGCAGAAACACCACTTGGGGCACAGAGACAGAGAAAGACCACATTAGAAGGGTAATAAGAGTAGTTTCACACTCTGACCCTCCTCCCCCAGGCTGGCACAGCACTACACCAAGCCTATAGTTCTTTCAGTGGAAGAAAGAGAACCCAAGATGTACCTCCAGCTTGCCCATTATTGCAGGATGTTTCCTGAGAAAGATCTCTTGGGTCTTGCACCTTGGGGTTTACTGGGAAAATCTTAGACCTGGATAACTGGATATCAGACTGAGAGAGAGGAGGCGGGCAGGGCTTACAGAAACAAGCACGTGGATCTTGACCAACTGCATTTCTACTAGCAGCAGCACAGAAGCAGAGAGCCTAGCCAGGGTTTTTGCCAATTTCCAGAGCCGAGATGGTGGCCCCATCTGGCCAGGGAGCTCAGTTGGCAGGTCTGCCTGGCTTGGGTTCCAGCCAACAGGCCATACTGGCAATGGAGCTCATTCTATGACTCCACCTGGGCAGAGAGGCAAGTTTGAAGCCTTGCCCAACTGCTTAGCATATCCTCTAGTCCCCTACTCTCCTGCCCCACCCCCAGGAAGCCTGTCCTGAGATGCCAGGCAGCTTCAGAGCACATCTTGTGGCCCATCTGAGCAGGGAAACAAGCTAGCAGCCCCACCTAACAGCAGTCCCTCTCGGCCAGGAAATCTAGATGGAGAACTCAGGTAGCTACAAAGCCCATTCTACAGCCCTTCTTGGGCAGAGTGAAGCCAGCAGTCCTGCCCAACTGTTGAGCATAGCCACTGGCCTTGCCTAGTCAGAGAGCATAAATGGTGACCCTGAGCAAAACTCTGTGCCCAGCCTATGGTATCATCCTGCAGTAAAGCCATGACGATGGCCCTGCCTGATTGCTGAGCACAGCTTGTGGTCTTGCCCAGGCAAGGAGACAAGATAGCAACCCTATTCAACCTTGAAGCATAGCCTTCAGCCCCATCGAAGTGGGAAGTAGAGCTAAAGGCCCCATACAACCAGGAAGCCCGGCCAGTGACCTTGTTCAACATCGAAGCCCTGTCTAACTACAAAACACTGCCTGAAGCCCTGCTGGAGCTAGAGTCCAGCCAATGGCATCATACAGTCAGGGAGCACAGCCTGAGGCTCCATGCAACCAGCAGCAATTGCAGAACTCAGCATGTAGCCCTGCCCAATCACAGAGTCCAACCAGAATCACTGTTCTCCCAGGGAGCACAGCCTGCGACCGGGCCCAAAACAGTGGATTTGAAAGAACACTATGGATCAACTGAATCTAACAGACTTTTAGAGAACATTTCATCCAACAGTAGCAGACTATACATCCTTCTTAAGTACACATGAAACATCTTCAGCATAAATCATGTTAGGCCACAAAACAAGTCTCAAAAAATTCAAGAAGATAGAAATTATATCAATTTTCTTTTCCTATCACAATGGAATAATATTGAAGATATCATTAATAGGAGATATAAATAATAGTAGGAAAATTGAAAAATTCACAAATACATGAAAATTAAACAATACATTTCTGAACAACAAATGGACCAAAGAAGAAATCAACAGGAAATAAAAAATATATTGAAACAAATGAAAATACAACATACCAAATCTTGTAGGATGCAGTAAAAGCAGTTATAAGAGGGCAGTTTATAGTGATAAACACCTACATTAAGGAAAAAGAAAGACTTCAAATTAACACCTAACTTAATTTCTTAAGAAATAGAAAAAGAGAACAGATGAAAACCAAACTTAGAAGAAGGAAATAATAAAGATTAGAGCAGAAATAAATGAAATGGGGAATAGAAAAACAATAAAAAAGATCAATGAAACAAAGTTGTCTCTTCAAAAAAGATAAACAAAATTGACAAACCTTTAGCTAGACTAACCAAGAAAAAAAAAGTGAGGACTCAAATAAATTAAACTTTGTATGAAAGAACATTACAACTGATACCATAGAAATACAAAGGGTCATAAGGGACTACCATGAACAACTATATGCCAGCAAATTGGACAACCCACAAGAAATGGATGAATTTCTAGAAACATACAAACTACCAATATTAAATCATGAAGAAAAAAAAAAATCTGCAAGACCAGTAATGAGTAGAGTTTGAATCAGTAATCAAAAACCTCCCAATAAAAAAAAAGTCCAGGACCAGATGATTTTACTTGTGAATTCTAGCAAAATTTAAAGAATTAGCACCAATCGTTCTCAAACTATTCCAAAAAATTAAAGGGGAGGGAACACATCCAAATTCATTTTATAAGGCCAGTATTACCCTGATACCAAAGCCAGAAAAAGACACTACAAGAAGAGAAAGCTACAGGTCAACATCCATGATTAATATAGATCCAAAAATTCTCAACAAAATACTAGCAAACTGAATTCAAAAGCACGTTGAAAGGGCTTCCCTGGTGGCACAGTGGTTGAGAGTCCGCCTGCTGATGCAGGGGGCGTGGGTTCGTGCCCCGGTCTGGGAGGATCCCACATGCCGCGGAGCGGCTAGGCCCGTGAGCCATGGCCACTGAACCTGCACATCTGGAGCCTGTGCTCCACAATGGGAGAGGCCACAACAGTGAGAGGCCCGCGTACCGCAAAAAAAAAGCACGTTGAAAGGATCATACACCATGATCTAGTGGACTTTATCCCCAGAATGCAAGGATGGTTCAACATACGCAAACTAACAGATGTGATATATCACATTAACAGAATGAAGTCTGAAAATCATATGATCATCAGAACAGTTGCAAAAAAGGCATTTAATAAGATTCAGCCTACTTTCATGATAAAAACTCTCAACAAACCAGGTATAGAATGAACATACCTCAACATAATAAAAGCCATATGTGACAAGCTCACAGCTAACTAACACCATACATAACAGTGAAAGCATAAAAGCTTTTTCTCTAAGATTAGGAACATGACAAAGGTGTCTACTCTCATTGTTCCTATTCAACATAGTACTGGGAGTCTTTGCCAGAATAGTTAGTTAAGAAATAAAATACATCCAAATTGGAAAGGAAGAAGTAAAAGTGTTACTTTTGCATACGACATGTTCTTATATAGAGAAAATCCTGAAAACGCCACGAGAAACTGTTAGAACTAATAAACAAATGCAGCATACAAAAGCAACAGAGAAAAATCAGTTGTTTCATACACTGAAAACTATAAAATATTGGTGAAAAAAATTGAAAACACGAATAAATGGAAAGATATACCATGAATCATGAATTCTATAGATCAATGCAATTCCTATCAAAATTCCATTGGAATCTCTGTGCTTCCTGTACCTGGAAATCTATTTCTTTCTTCAGGTTTGGGACGTTTTTAGTCATAGTTTTCTCAAATACATTTTTGACTCCCTTCTCTCTCTCTCCTCCTTCTGGGACCCCTATAATGAAAATGCTGGTATGCTTAATGTTATCCTGTAGATCTCTTAAATTGTTTTCATTTTCTTAAAATCTGTTTTTCATATTGCTGTTCTGATTGGGTGATTTCCATTTTTCTGTTTTCCAGATCACTTATGTGTTCTTCCATATCACTTAGCCTGCTATTCATTCCTTCTATGTGTTTTTTATTTCAGCTATTGAATTCTTCATTTCTGACTGGGTTTTTTTTTTCTGCTTCCTTGTTAAAGTGTTCACTGTGTATATCTTTTTCCTAATTCAGTTAACATATTTGTTAACAATGCTTTGAATTCTTTATCTGGTAAACTGTTAATTTCTGTTTCAACCTTTTTCAGAATTTTTCTCTTGCTCTTTCAATTGAGAATAGTTCCTCTGCCTTTTATTTTGCTTAACTTTTCCTGCCTCTATGAATTTAGGTGAAACAGTTGCCTATTGCAGGCTTGAAAGAGTGATCTTATATGGAAGCATCCCTATACAGGCAGGCTGTGTTCAATTCCTTTGGTGGGAGAACTGGATTTGAAATGGTTGCAAGTCACATCTTTCCTCAGGATGTGCTGGCAGCTCTCACCTTGGTAGGGATGGCGTTTGAGATGGATGGCCTAAAATAGGCATTGGGTGTGAGGTGGGACCTGTCCTCCAATCAGTGGCTGTCACTGCCCTAACGGAGGTAGATTCTGATCCCAAGTTGTTGAAGTCCTAAGGGTTGGTCCAAGCTGGCTCTGCTCCCTTTGAGTGTGTGTATTTCCATCTATCCACACCATGATCTTTGCTGCAAAATGGGGGAGTGCTGAAGCAATTGGGGCCCATGTCAGCCAAAGACAGAGGTCAAGTGCACTGCCTATGCAGGCATCAATGACTCCAATCAAACACAGCCTTGGTGAAGTCCCCTTTGTCCCTCACAGCCAATCCTTACCCCCAATCTCCGCTGTCCCTGACCTGTTGTGGAATCACTCTGCAGGTAGGCAGACCCTGCATGGTCTCTTGGCGTGCTTTGGGGGGTGAGCTGTGGCGGAGCAGCCACTGTCAGAGATCTGGGCAGCTACTGAGGGGCTGCTTGAGTAGTAAGGTCCAATATTTTAATTAATTTTGATGATAATTTTTGAAACTCACCATGAAAATCTTTTGTTCTGATTGCTATTTCTATTTAGATTATCATTACTATTAGAGTAACATTAGTAGCTATTTTTGTTGACCTTATCACCATCAGTGTCATCACTGTCAAAATAGTAATTTTTCTTTTGCCAAGACAGGCATCAGATAGTGTAAGATTTACCTTGGCTATGCTTGCTAAGTTGCTATTTTACTTTACACTATGATTTTAACCTCTTGGTTGCTTAGTTCCTTTAGCTGAGAAGTGTGGATTGTGCCAGTTTTACTAGGTTACAAGCAAGGTTACTGTTTGCAACTTTTAAAGCTTCTTTGGAGAGGCTCAAAGAAGGGAAAAGTATTATTCTACACTATTTGGTATCTTCTATCACAGGGCTAAGCTATGAATTTAGAATCTGATTAAAACATATCATTTTTCTATTTACCTGTCAATTGCCCTCTGATTGAATAAATAAATTGAATACTGAAGTTGGCATTTACTTAAAAATTCCATCAGATTTAGATTCTTTTCACTGTCTGTTCCAGTCTCATTTGTTTAAAAAAATGTGTTTTTAGTGTGCCTGGACTGCAAAATACTGAATAAAATTACCATGAAAAATAAGTACTGTCTGTATTAAATTGATGAAGTAATTGAATGATTACAGTGAGCTTAAAATAACCTCTGATGAGCATATACTTATGGTTATCATAAAAACTAAATTTGAAAAAGAACTTTGCAGCTTAACTTAAAATGTAATTAAAAAATAGAAATTGATAAATTTCTATTTCCTCCACTGGGATAGAGGAAGTGACACCTTGACTTACTTCCTAAGCAACTTAAAAAGAATGTTTAACTGGACCCAAGCCAGTTTCATTTTACACCAAACATTTTCTTTTGGAGTTGAAAGTATCTTTGGTTCTTTGAAGAGTCTGAAGAGTTTTCAAAAGTATTTGTGAATCTCTCAGGTATTGAAATCAGATTGCTCTTTCTATAAAATGGAAACTTCTGAGGTTCATTTCATCTGAATATGGATTATTCACATATGTGTCCACATGTCTGAAAATGGTTTAAAAAATTATGGTATATTCATATAATAAAATACAACACTATTATTTTAAAACTAATATTTTTACAGAAACATTTAAAATGTCCTTAGGAAATATCATCACATAATAATTGTAAACAGAAAATTTTATATACAATATAATCCAAATCCTGTTATTGGATTGTACATGTTGAAAAAAATATACCTATGTACAACTGGAAAAAAAGACACAATGATCTGTTAATTGTATTTACCATTGGGTGGTAAAAATTCATGGGGTTTTAGTTATGTTTTATTTTGTGTATTTTATACACTAAGTGTTCAAAATTAGAAATACTAAAGATTATATGGACAAATATAATTTATAAAATTATTCATGAGTATCTACAATCATATATTCCCAACTCCTGCAGAATTCAACAAGGGAAGGGTGGCAGATAGGGCTCATTTTAGTAAGAAAAGAAGCAAACATGAAAGATAGAGTCTACGTCTTCCGGAAATGAGCAGCTGAGAGCTTCACTGGTTAACATCATGGTGGCTATGAGGGTATGGCGTAGGTATGATTAGGGGTTCTGGTGGGGACAAAAGTGGTCAAGAGAATGAAATTATCTGAGAAAAATAAACAATGGCATGAATATGAAGATTTGCTGTTGTTTGTGGAGCAAGACTCTGGAGGGTTTTAGGCAAAGCAAAGAATCAAGGAAAAAGGAATGAAGGAGTTTAATAATGTTAATTATATCTTTTGGATCCTCTTTTAACATATTCAAGAATGAAAGCAAAGGATTTGAATTATTTTAATATTACTTTTAGAGACTGCCCTATGATTTAATAAATGCAACCGTACGCTGAACTGGAACACATGGATCTCCAAGTTCTAGAGACGTAATGGAGATGTGGGTGGATAGAGATGTTTACTTGTGTATCTATTCCACAATTATAAATAGTATTCTTAACTGTGTGGTCAGTGAAGATATATTAGCTTACAAAGACTTTTTCTAAGTCAAGCAGTCTATCAACTGCTTCATTTCAGTGCCACCTCTGGCACTCCTAAAAGCCACAGCCATTTCTTAATTCACAACCACACACTCCAAGTAGCCCTTTGGTCCTAATGAATGGTTCACCCTGCCCCCTGGTGGGCATCTCGTAAGGTGACTTATGAAAGCACACTTCCAGTCCAAACAAAAGAGGAGTGATATATTTGGGGAGGAAAAGACTTATCAGAGATTTCCAACACACAATCCAGGAAGAAAAAAGAAGTGTCCATCCACAACGGTCTTCCAAAGAAAATACACATTCAGTGAGCAATTATAGGACAATATGTGTTTGAATGCTGAATAAAGGGCATGATATGGTAGGTCCTGTGGGATTCTGATGATCATACCAGTTTGTGAAACAATGTTGTAAGTGATGAAGAACTAGCAAAGAATTTGAGACAGAGAAGCACCTGTGTGTGTGTGTGTGTGTGTGTGTGTGTGTGTGTGTGTGTGTGTGTGTGTGTACTGCAGTGATCTGGAGGATGGCCTGGAATGAAATTTGGATAATTCTCTCTGCCCAACCAAAGTTAAATACTCATAACTTAAAACACTTTTGCATCCTTTAACATGCATTAGACACAGTTAGCTTAGAAAAACAGTCTGTGATTTTAATTTTCTTCTGCTAATTTTGGTGAGTCTTAAACTCTCTTGGCTCTCGCAACCTCATGTATAAAATAAGATGGGTAATCTCAGTAATCACTAACACATCTTTCAGGCTTCAAATTCTCTGAAATTACAAAACTAAATGGTTATGTGAACTACCAAAGGTTTGTTTCAATAGAACGCCTACCTCTTGGTTTATGAGAGAAAAAAAATTGCCATTCTTACTCAGACATACACTAAAAATATATTCAAAAACCTAGATGACTTCTTTTGGTTTTCTTCTCATTTTTTCTGATCCCCTAATAAATATAAAATTATACGTAATGAATGGAGAAAGAAAGAAATTATAAGAATTTGAGACAACTCTTCAGTGTAAGGAAGCTCAGTACCTTAGTTGCCATAAAAGTTAATGAGGATGTCACATTACTTTGAGGTTCAACCCCCAAAGGACATTCTTGATTCTGCCAAAAAGCAAAAGCTATGCATGGTAATGAGCATCTCTGAGGGAGATAAAACCATGATGATGGTAGGAGATGCATGGCTCAGTTATGTGAAGAATAATGATAAGGCTTGCATCCTGTATACTTTCCTAATTGGGAAACAGTGCAATCCTGTGTACTACAAATACTGCAGAGCCCTCATTAAGGCAGAGAGAAAAACAAAAGTATCTTGTGGTAGTTATAACTCAAACACTGTGAATTTAGAAGAAAAGGCATATCTAATACAAATAGCTTTACATTTTTTTTTTCATAAAGATTTCTCTCATCTTGACAAGCTACCAGACCTGAGGTGAGTTTAATTAGTGCAATGCATCCTGCTAAATTTTAAAAAAGGAGTAAAACCAAGGGGGGGAATAAAGAAGTGTCTAGAAATTCGATCATACAAGTCTATCTCTAAGGCACTGTATTGAAATGCAGGAGCAACAGGATCCTTAACTTTTCTCTAGTGCCCTATAAGTCTATCAGCATCTGAAACTGCTGGGAAAGGGGTCACCCAAGTTTTCTTTCAAATGTGTTTCCCTGACTCATATCATTTTCTGTCATCAAATCTTACATCTCTGACCTGAATTTGATCAGGTCACTGTCATTACATTTTCCTAAAATAGGATAAACATTGCCTCAAAGACTCCCACTGCTCCCTAATATAAGCTAGATTAGTTCTGTGGGTTTATTATTCTTTAAAAGTCTGAAAATTATTTAAGACTCAAAAGATTACTTGATACTATCAAAGTCATATATCAATACATAGAGGGGCCATGACTATCCCAGGTGAAGTCCTACCCTCACCATAATATATGAATGGGTTTCATGATTTCTTTAAGTACTAGGTTTCTATCAATGCCTTAACCAATAATCTATTGTTTGGGAATTGGGTGAGATTTCATACACTACCAAATAACTTCAGAACGTATTTCACATTTCTGACACAGCATAGCATAAAGTGGCTAACCACTGCCACTACAATTACCCTCTCACTGAGAAGTAATCATTACCCCTCTTATCCAAACATACTACCATCTTTCTCCCTACCCTGCCTTCTGCATAATTAGTCCCTTCTCAACCTATTCTATTTTAGGACCAGAGTATCAGAAAGAGCTGGGCTTTATTTATACAGTTGATTTCCTGTGCCCATAGGCCTATGATCAGGCTTCCGCTTTGGTTTTGACTCCTAGAAAATTCAAAGCCAAACTTGTGAGCCTCTTCTAACAAAGCTTTAAGGCCTTCTTTTCCTCCTGAAATAACTGTATGTGAAAACCCATCATTTTCCCCATGTTATTCTTTTCCTTCAGCCTTTTAAACTATTTATCTTATAGTTTTATTATATAGTTATATGCTCCTAAATCTCTTCTGAGCAAGAGGCTAATGTAACATAGCTGTTGCATTCAGCTGCAGGCTACAAAAACCTTACCATTCTCTTATTCAAATTAGAGTATGTATTTTTAATATAAAAGTAGTCCAGAAGGAGACAGTACTGGTCTAGAATTTTGGATCCATTTTTGGCTTCTTCAGGAACCCAAGGTCTTTTTACCCTGGCTTCTGTCCTCATACATGTAAATGGTACTTCACCAGGAGGCAAGAAGCAGAAGGACAAAAGGCACATATTGGCTGACTCCATCTTTACTTTTTATTTATTTTTTTAACTAGTTCATCAATAATGCTTGCTTTTATCTTATTGGTTAGAATTGACTTGCATGGGGACATGAAATGCAAGATATTCTGGGAATGCAAGGTTTTTTTCCAGACAACTTGGGCCTCTGAAAGAATTTATTATTTTGTTAGATGTAGAAGATGGGGAGAATCGATATTGGGTAGGCAGCTACGTGTCTGCTATCATGGGTATATCAAACAAGAAATTTTTTAAATAAATACTTTCACATATACAGATAGATTCACACACATACCTATATATTATCCAATTTAATTTCTTACTTTTCTTCTTTTTCCCCTCATGATAGACCCATACCTAAGATCATAAAAGTGTTTCTCCCTCCGGGAAGAATCTAACAACTTTTAAATATCTGTATGTAGTACTCAGTTTGCATTTATGAGAGAATAAACTAAACAAGGAGTCAGCTTCATTTTCATCAAACCAACATTTATCTCGCATCATTATATGTAAGCCCCGTGCCAGTGATGACTGGGAATTAAGATGATTCACATTCATGCCCTTTGGGGGCTCAAAATCTAAAGATGGGATCAGACTCAAAGTATTTGTTCCACTTGTGATCTTTACAGAATTCTAACTTCTAAAATGGTGATTTCTAAATTTAATTTTATCTAGCATCTTACGGAATGTTAAAAAAAAAACCTTTCAAATTCATATAGGCTTCTATAGCTCCCAGAGACCTTCAAATGACTGTCCTAAAAACATATATTTTATTTTGTGGAAAATTAGGGTCTGAAACACAGTGAATTATACATTTTTTTCATCTACCTTGTCCCCCTTTCACATATACCTTTCCTCTTCACATATGTCCCCCTTTCACATACACCTTTCCTCTTCACATATACCTTTCCTGAGTGAATTGAGTTAAGTAAATGCACCATTTCAAACACAAGTCAGTCAGCATCACTTTGAGTAAATACGTGGAAAATACAGATGCTGTAAATGCATTAATGTGAAGAGTATCTTGTTAGTATTTCTGGTTACTGTGACACACATTAAAGTTTGTTAGTTCTCTACCATCTTTATAATAGAGCTATTCTTATTTTCCTTCTATTGCATTCTATCAACCATTTATTTTGATAATTTTGTTTATAGTCATTTTCATTGCCATCTCAAATTCATTTTCTAATGATGCAAGAAAGAGCAAGATGAGAAAGAGAATGAACCAAAGAAAGACAGAACGGAGACGATGGAGCATGAAACAGAGATTTCTTAGTTTTAATCTCTTCTACGTCCACTAAAAGAAGTGCTCATCGCTAGTGATATTCTGATTCTAGCTTTTAAATGCACCTTTGCTATCAAGTAATAATGAGCTTTTTATACTAGCATACTTATACTGTTAAGAAAGGCTACTGAATCTCCAAATGGGCTCGGGCAAATTCCTCAAGCATGACACATATATATGGTTCCCACACATGCTATATAACATGACTAATTCTGACTTCTATATGACATATGAAGACACTGTTAACACTATATGCCCAACAACAGAGTGAACAAAATAGAAATCTGAAATAATGTACATAATCATCATGGTTTCATATGTAACTGGTAAAGCAAACAAAACACTTTTCTGGATTTTATTCCATGATTCTTACCTATTGGTAAAGTTCTCTACATTTACCTTACTTTCTGTTTAATGAAGCACTCCATTATTTCAAATTGGGCATTATCTTCTCAATTATCTACAAGTATGGGATTAATATGAATGAAAACTATATTCTGAAAATTAAACATATTCCATTAGGAAATAATCTATCAAAACAAACATTTTAAAGAATAAATTTGAGTCAAAAATTTCAAGACTAAGCAAGTACTAGAATACCTGAATCAACAGATATGAGTGGTAACTGCCTATCAGAGAGCAAATGCATTCAATATTGAATATTATATCCTACATTTGACTCCAAAATTCTCTTTGAATGTTAAGTTCAAAAGAGTTAACTTGAACACCAAGAATATTTTAGCCCTTGTCTTGGGCTCACTACATTCAATTTTAGTTCTTTGAAAAAATGATGATGTGCTAACAAGACCCTCCATTACCTGCCTGTTTTAATTCACTGTTTTGGCTTCCATAATCACTTTGTTTCTACACTCAACAAGTGACTTTACTGTTATAGCTGTGGTATTAGCAATAACATTCAATTAACACTCACACTGTGAGCGACAGTTATACCTCACTAACACCTAACTTCTACCTTCTGTTCTCTTGCTAAATGGTCGCTAATGTAACAGCTAATCTCTTCTTTGCACTTAATAATATTCCCAAATGGAAAGAAAATTCACATCTGTAAAAAGAAGCATGGAATATCTGGGGGGATATCACAGTATGTAAAGCAAATTAATCTGTCAACTAACAAGTATTTATTGATCATCAATATCACTATGGGATAATACAAAGCAAGCTAGTGGATGATGAGAGAAGCATACATTAAGTTTTCCTATTTTCATGAAACTCACCAACAAATAAAATAGAGATTGTAAACACATATCAAAACACACAGCCAAGGAAAAATAAAGAAATAAGATTTGTATAACTAACAATTGTGTAAATTTTCTTCTTGAAATTTTGTATTTTTACATTTTACCTGTAGATGAATTACCCATTTTGAGTAGTGCTCTAGGATTTTACATAAGTGAAATCATATCACATCTTCTTTTTTTGTGCCCGACACTTTTTACTAAGCAAAATGGTTTTGATATTCATCTGTGTTGTTTTACATACCAATAATTGATCTTTATCCTGGGTAATATTTAATTGCATTAATATGGTACAATTTCTTAATACATTCACTTGATGGACATTGAGGTTGTTCCCAGTTTTGGATTTTGAGAATACAGATGTCAGGAACACTCATGCACAAGTATTTGTGTGATGCATGTTTTTGTTTCTCTTGTTTAAACAAGTAGAAGATAATTAGTGGCTCTATGTAAGCACGTTCAACAAAATTCTCAAGGTATTTTTCAAAGCACTTTTACTGTTTCATAACCCCCTCAACAATAAAACGTACTTACAAATGCTCCACATCCTTATCAACATTTGATGTCATCAGCCTTTTAATCTGAGCCATTCTGATGGAGGTGTTGTGATACTAATTATTTTAATTTGCATTTTTCTGATGAAAAATTATGCTGAACATATTTTATATGTTAATTCAACATGTATATCTTCCTTTTTTGAAAGGCTTGTTTAAATCTTTTAACCATTTTTACTGCAGTTTGTTTTCTTATTATCAAATTGCAGGCATTCTTTGTATATTCAGATACCAGATTCTTTGTCAGATATAACTATTGCAAATATATGTCTTAGTTTGTAGCTTGTCTTTTCATTCTATTAATAAAGTATTTTAAAGAGCAGATGTTCTTAATTTTCATAATGCTTAATCTAATTTTATGATTTGTGCTTTTTATGTTTTATGTAAGAAATCTTGCTTACCTCAAGGTTATAAAGATTGTCTTCTATATTTTCTTTAGACATTTTGTAGATTTAGCTTTTATGTTTAAGTTTATGATTCATTTTGGCTTACTTTTCATGTGTGTTACAAAGAAATGGCTGAGGTTCATTTTTATCCAAATGGCTACTGTTCCCCCAAAGTACTTGATGAAAAAAAAAAAACCATCCTCTAATTAAATTGCTTTAGCAACTATGTCAAATATGAATTGACCACTGTAGCCCTATTCAGTTCTACCTCTAAGTAGGGCTGTATTGTAACAGTAGTTCATTTTCAGCTTGTATTTACTGTACCAACTAATCCATGAACCAATCTCAGCTTTTTTCCTCCTCCTTCAGCTGGTTGTAAGTAATTCCCCTTGTGGCCATAATGGTGAGCTGAGGGACAGGTGCAGAAGATAGGTTTGGAATATTTGTGCACTTCATTGTTCTTATGCCTTCTGACCCCACAGGTACCTCATCTCAGATATATCTTATACTTTAGTGGATCTGTCAGACCCAGATCAAGAGAAGCTTTGGTTGCTTGGTGGTTTGATGTTTTATGGTTAGAGTCTTTATTTTTACTAGGGGCCTCTTTTGAATGGTGTATATCTCTGCGGCAGATAGCACATCTTCATACTAGACCTCCATAGGTCTATGTTGTGATTTGATTATGGAGTTTGTCCTAAATCCACATAGTGGTTTTCCGTGCTACAGATACCTCTAGAGATATGGTTCTCAACCAGGGAAAATTCTGCCTCCAGCAGACATTGAGCCATGTCTGAAGACATGTTTGATTGTCATGACTGGGGGTGGGAATGAATCAGAGCAGTATTCTCATATTCTGAAGTGTGAAGTAAGCTGCTTCCAGAAGTTGATGAGGACTTCCAAGTGTTTTGCTTCCTTCTTAGGTGTGGAAAGTGTGAGTTGTAATAATTTTGTCCTTTTTTGAAGAATCTTTCCTAGAATGTCCCTGGCCTTTAGACCACTAAAAACTTCAGGCCCTTGAAACATTATAGGGTTCTCTCACTTCTGGAACACATGTACCTTATCAAGGCCTCTGATATACTTGCCATGTCTTGCTCATCTGGTTTAATTAACTTAATGTCATCAGAATAGTGGACCACTTTTGTCTTCTGTGAAACGTCCACATGGTCCAGGCCCCTTCTGAGTTTATTAAGGCAGAAAAATTAACGTAGCCTTGGAGCACAATGTTAAATGTATTTTCTTGTTTGTCCCATATAAATGTAAACTGCTTTGATCATTTCTCTTGAAAAGGATGAAAAAAATGTTTTTACTTGATCATGACTGCATGCCTGAGGCTGAGTTAATCTTTTCTCACCAAGATACCATATTTGGCATATCAGCTACAGTTGGGCCTACTATTTGGTTGAGTTTGTGATAGTCAACTGTCATTTGCCAAGATCAATTTTCTTTTGTAGGTTCTAGATTATGAATTAAATGGGAATATGATGAGGACCAACCCTTTACATCCTTTAGATAATTAAGGACAGAACTAATCTCTGCTATTTCCCCTGGAAGTTGTTATTGATTTGTACTATCTTGGCCAGGAAAAGGGACAGATTTAGATGCCTCCTCTTGCCTCACCACACTATAACAACTCTTAACAGCTAATGGACCATTGCAGGGGTTCTGTCAACTACCAAGTATATCCACTGAGTTATATATTTGAAGACCAGGAAAATTACTTCCATGTGCGTTCACAGACCCCAGTACACTCACTGAGAGCCAAGCCAGGGTCAGGACTCCATTTATTACTTATACCCCATTCACCCCCACTCTAATGGAGATAAAAGTGGGTCATAATGATGCCTCAAGTCCAGGTATGAATGTCAACTTAGATCCTGTATACATCAATTCTTGACCCCCATCGTACAGTTACCTGTGTAAGTTGTTATTGGTACTTTTGCAGAAGGCCTAGGGGAATTATTACTATATACCCTTTTGGGGTATTGTAGAGTCCCTTCTCAAAGGGACTCTGCCTCTTCTTTGGACAGTGGTCTCTGAGTCACAGAACCATATTAGGTCAAGAAATTGAAAAGGGTCTTATGAATCCCTATTGGAGGCTGTCTTCAGAATTCTAATCATCCAATATTCTTATTTGCTGTCCAGCTATTTTACTCTTAAGAACATCGTGTCCTATTAATTACATTTGTATCCATAGCCTTCTGAAAATCAGCATACCTCCACCCATTGCCACTCTGCCACCCTTTACAGTAATTATGATCACCTTGTTTTTGACAGTTAAACAATACAGTATGGTGTCTATTGTTTCTAAATCCTATTAACCCCATTGCTGTTAGAAAGCCCAGTTCTATAACAGTATTTCTTATGGTCAATTCTAGCCTGTAGAGGACAGTTCCTCATGTACATCTTAACAATGCTGGTTCTCTTACCACATTTGTAAATGAAGCGTCCTCTGGTTCCTCCCAGAGATAAGAAACCAATGATGACTGTCCCTGTCTTAATAGTATATCCACTGTAGCCTATACACTACTCTGAGCCTTTCGATCTCTTCATTTTTATCTCTCACACAATATTACTTTGGGCCATCCCTTTATCCAAGCTTCCAAGAGACATCTTAGTAGCATGTTAGCACCATTTTGTAAGGTCCTTTGGAACTAAAGATATTAACTCCTATATAATGAAAGAGTATTGTCATTTTAATCATCTCTTCCCTATTCAATTTTATGTTTCATCTCCCCTGATCTAGAACCTTCATGATCCAGATTCATTCATACTCTCCTGGTTCTTGTTATATGTGTTTGCTAGGACATTTAGCAAATTTAGCATGTTTTCCATTTCCTCCTCCCTTGACAGACCAGCACTTCTTCAGCCATGTTATATTTTAATTTGACCCCAGTTATTTGTATTATGCCTGAGAGATGAGGTGAGAAGTAGAGGAGGGCTCTAACATAGGGACTGAGAATAAAAAGCTAAGGAGGCACCTGCATTGTCTTCAAGCAACGGAAAGCACTAAACTTTAATAGAGACTACTGGGTCATTTTGACTGGTCCAGGGAGTTCAGAGATACCTGGAACTATAAGATTCTTGAGTTCATCTATCCAAATATATTCATCCCAAGACTCAGGCCTTATTAGAACCCTGGCTTTGGCATAACAGATCTGATACAGCTGAGAATTCAAATGTCATAGGATTTCTGCTTTTCTTATATATTTAAGTCCTGGGCCCGGTCCTCAGATTTTTCTGTCCTCTTGCTGGAGGAGATGAAAAACTCTATACACCCTGGTAAGGAGAACTTGTGAGTTTTAACATCACCTTAAATTGGTAAGTAGTTGTCCTCAGCTTTTTACTGTCTTTCTCTAATACTTTGATAGTTTCCATTGACTGCCAATGGTTCCATACTCCTTAAAATTTCTTCTTTTCCAAAATTTCTCAAAAGTGTGATACACTGTGCTTTTCCGTATGGTTCTTTCTATGAATATGCCATCTCAGTTCCCCTCAAAGGAAAGCTTAAACAGTAGTACCAACATAACATGTGAGGGGCCAGCAGTACTCCACTTTCTGTCTGCAATGCGGCCCTCACTGCTAGTCAGCCTGCTAATGAACCAGCTAACACCAGTCCTGGTATCAACTTTCCTTGATTTGGTTCTTGGAAACATCTCTGTGACAGAGATTCATATGCATAGGTTTATTGAGTGCTTTCAAAGAAAACACCTGGGAGGACATGAGAAAATCAGGATTGTGTAGAGGGAGAATGAAATGAAGTTACAACAGTGGCCTTAGTCCACCCCACCAGGAAACTCAGAAGATGGTGTACCCAGAACTGAGGCAAGCTGGCAGATCTTTGTACCTTTACATTGACTAATTATCAGACATGGGCTGTCAGTAGGGCCAGAGACCTGACTGTGGATGAGGCAACTTCTTTTAGTCAAAGAAAATTCCCAAAGAAGGACTTGGCTGCAAGCAATCTGTAGCCAACACTCCTACTATTTGGAGAAACGAGTTCCTGGGTCCTGAAGGAGGACCCTGAGTGGCATACACCCTATCTTCCATATATTCTTTCAACTCACAATTTGGAGATACCTTGAAAGAGATTGATTTTACAGCATCAAAATCTATTCTAAAGTCTTTTGCTTACCTTAATTTCAAATCCTACTTTAGATTGCTATGCTGAATTATCTGGAGCTAAGACCCCTAGCTGCTGATTCTCTTCCTCAAAGAATCCTTGTTTTGTTTGGTCTGGACATCTTATTACTTGCAATAAAGACTGTATTTCCCAACTTTCCTTGCTGTGATGTGGCCATGTAATCAAATACATGAAAACTGAGTGCAAGTAGAAGTGCCATTAGACAGAAAGTATTCTTTTCTTCCATCCTGCTGAATATAATGACAAGAATTTCATTGTGGACCATGCATTAAAGGCTATACGCTAAACACAGAAAATAGAAAGCTACATGTAGTTTGGGTCCCAGAGACCTTGTAGTTGTCATATATTCATATATTTATAGGAGAAAGAAATAAACTATGATACTATTTAAGCAATTATATTTTGGGTCTCTGTTACTCAGCTAATCCTGTTTCTAACTATTGTCATCACTTGTGGTTATATTCAGGGGCTATTTAATTATGGGGTATAATAGTTCTGAAGAATATTGCATCTTATGGAATGCTTGGGCAGAAGTAGGAGAATGGATCCCAGGAAGAAACTAACGATGGGAATTTAAATATCAAAATGGAGCAGATAGTAGTTATGCTCCAGATATCTGAAAAGGGCTAGTCTCTAATAGAAAAGGGGGATAGACTCACCACATGAAAGCAAAGTTTGAAATTCATGTTTATCCATAAATATATCCTCTCTGAATAGTTTATGCATCCTTTTACTTTCTAGGAACAGATTATACCCTTTTTGTTTTACATTGTAATTCCCTTTAGAAATTCCAAATAATCCCACTTCCTTTTTGGAAACAAAAGGATGGATGAAGTGGTCTTTCTGCACATCACCATGGTGCTGAGGAAAGCTTGGCATTTACAAGTGGTAATCTTGAAATTTAAGACAATATCCAGCAACTAAAAAAGCAGAGGCCCAACAGTTTAGAGCATTATGGAGAGCAGCTGAGATATGGATGGATTAAAAAGAGACTCTACAAATTCAAGCTGCACATCAGAACCATCTGTGTGGGGGGAGGAGGTTTAAAAATACTAATGTCTAAGCCCCGTGGTAGACCAATTAAATCAAAATCTGGTCTAGGATTTTTTGTCTTATTTTGTTTCTAAATTGTCAAGGTGATTCTAATATGCAGTATTAGAGAAAGCTAACACTTAAAGGGTGTTATGAGGGGTCAGGTGGGCAGTTATTTGAATTGTATGTCCTATACAAAATGACCACACCTTTTGAAAATATGTCTTTTGAGAAAGCTCAGCTATTTTATTATCATATTTAATATAATGTTTGTAATAATTCTAACAACTAAAGAATAATATCTGGGCAGAAGAACTAAATAGATATTTCTCCAAAGAAGACATACAGATGACCAACAGGCACATGAAAAGATGCTGAATATTGCTCAATTTTTAGAGAAATGCAAATCAAAACTACAATGAGGTATCACCTCACACCGGTCAGACTGGCCATCATCAAAAAGTCTACAAATAATAGGGCTTCCCTGGTGGCGCAGTGGTTGAGAGTCCGTCTGCCGATGCAGGGGACATGGGTTCGTGCCCGGTCCGGGAAGGTCCCACATGCCGCGGAGCGGCTGGGCCCGTGAGCCATGGCCGCTAAGCCTGCGCGTCTGGAGCCTGTGCTCCACAATGGGAGAGGCCACAACAGTGAGAGGCCCGCATACCGCAAAAAAAAAAAAAAAGAAAAAAGAAAAGTCTATAAATAATAAATGCTGCAGAGGGCATGGAGAAATAGGAACCCTCTACACTGTTGGTGGCAATGTAAATTGGTACAGCCACAACGGAGAACAGTATAGAGGTCCCTTAAAAAACTAAAAATAGGGCTTCCCTGGCGGTGCAGTAGTTGAGAGTCCGCCTGCCGATGCAGGGGACATGGGTTTGTGCCCTGGTCCGGGAAGATCCCACATGCCGCGGAGCGGCTAGGCCCGTGAAGCCACGACCGCTGAGCCTGAGTATCCGGAGCCTGTGCTCCACAACAGGAGAGGCCACAACAGTGAGAGGCCCGCGTACTGCAAAAAAAAAAACAACTAAAAATAGAGCTACCGTATGATTCTGCAATCTCACTCCTGGGCATATATTTGGAGAAAACTCAAATTCGAAAAGATACATGCAACCCGATGTTCATAGCCGCACTATTTACAATAGCCAAGACATGGAAGCAACTGAAATATTCAGTGACAGATGAATGGATGGAGAAGATGTGTTATATATACACAATGGAATACTACTGAGCCATAAAAAATGAATGAAATAATGCCATTTGCAGCAACGTGGATGAATCTAGAGATTATCGTATTAAGTAAAGTAAATCAGACAGAGAAAGACAAGTATCATATGATATCCCTTATATGTGGAATCTTAAAAAATGATACCAAAGAACTTATTTACAAACAGAAATAGACTCATAGACATAGAAAACAAATTTATGGTTACCAAGGGAATAGCAGGGGGAGGGGGAGAGATAAATTAGGAGTTTGGGATTAACATATACAAATTACTTTATATAAAATAGGTAAATAAGGACCCACTGTATAGCACAGGAAGCTATGTTCAATATCTTCTAAAAACCTATAATGGAAAAGAATATATATTTATTTAGAATATATATATATATTTATTTAGAATATATATATATATATATATATATATGTAAAATTGAATCACTTTGCTGTATACCTGAAACTAACACAGCACTGTAAACTAAATATATTTCAATTTTAAAAATCGTTATTAAAAAGAATAACATTTTTACCTAGATTTTTTATCTAAAGAAAGCCTCTAATTTTTTTTCCTTTTAAAGAATAAAAATAGTAAACATAAAAATAACCTAGACCATAGAAGGAATTAAAATTGTGATAATTTGAAATTCTCTCTAAATTTTATTTTAGGCCTTAACCTGGGGCCACCAGAGTCAGCCTCGATATAGTTTGTGATAGAATATCTCACTTTAAACACAAATGGCCTACTCATCCAGTTTGGAATGGGTTATGTTTTTACTCTCAATGTCATTTCTGCTTTGGCTGGTCTCATTTGCAGTGTCTGGGTTGAGGACAAAGTCTCTTATTGTTTGTTTTTCTTCTATCAGCTCACATTTAAGACAACTACAGCACAGCTGGGCAAATATGCTGGCATGCAAGCGCCTTTCCATTTCAAAGCTCCATTGTGAAGAGGAAGCCCAGAGAGTCAACAGAAAAATGAATTACAATTGAAGGAAAAATCTAATAATATTCAAACACTATTTTCAAACCTTGACAAAATTAAGATACTCATGGTTAATTATTTATTATTGTCAGGTTTATTTTGAACATTTTTCCGTAGGACTCTAGACCTATAGGTCCATTATTCTAAGAAAACTCTGTCAGTCCTGATGCTACTTAAATCTTAAAGAGAATTGAATGTCAGCAAAATCATAGTTGAAATGGTGTGTGTGTGTGTGTGTGTGTGTGTGTGTGTGTGTGTGTGTGTGTTTAATCTGGGGACAAAAAAATGTTGCCTGTCATCATCAGCCACTGCAGCCGACCCTATGGTGCTCTCTGAGGGGAATTCGGGATGGGAAAAAACAGTATACTGGCCATAGATAGTTAAAGATATATATAAAGGAATAATTTAACTGAGCCCAGACTCCTGCATGTTCCCATACATAGAAAAGCACTAAAATCTTTAACCTGAAATGTCTGGGGTTTTTTGTGATTTAACAGTAATCTTTCAATGTTCGACTACATATTTGGGTGTTTTCTTTAGCAAAAACTCCTATATATCCTGGCGCATTCCTTACCGCTCTGTAACTATTCCTCAGAGCTATCTGAGAGGCTGTCTCCCAGACTGCAGTTCTCAGTAAGGTCCCCAAATAAAGCATCGCAACTTTTAGATTGTGCTTTTTTTTTTTCGGTCAAGAAATCATATAGATTTGCCCTGGGCCTTCTGGCTGGTTCTGTAGATGACTGTTCCAAGTATGAAGTTTGGTATTGCCTTTTCCGGTACATGTAAAGAAATAATATTCATGGAGCCAACAAAGAGCTTATAGTGGGATATGATTCAGTCCCCCTTTATTTGTGATGTGAAGCCCAGAAATGATCATTCCTACTGTGTTGTGAATTAGACTCCAGAGTGAAGGGCAAAGGCACATAGATATTGATTATGCATGTTAATTATAGGCTGGCTTCCTATTTTATAGCAAGGACTTCTTAGTGATGGCTTCCAAGGCACTGAATGACCAGGAGAAGCGCTTATAACCCCCTTACCAACTGCAGTGTGGAAGTGAGTGCTAGATAGGTAAGTAGATGGGAAAAAAGTAACAAGGAGAAAGATGAGAGTAAAGGAATTTCTGTGATTTATTCACAGAGGACAATTCTTAGGTTAAGGTTTGTGGGGTTTTTTTCAGCATATTACTGAATAGGGCTGTTTCTCAAAATAAAAACCCTGAAGAATTAAAATTCCCAAAAGTGAGGGTGGTGAATCATGAATTTTTGAAATAAGACCTGCTTTACAGAGAAAGATCTAGGAAATTTTGGGACATCTAACATATTGTTCAACTTCTAATTTCAACTTTTACGTCTAGCTGGAGATCAGCTGTCTTTCAGGAGTGTAGAGTCAAAGGGACAAAAATGCAAACATGTCTGTTAATATCTACTTTACGGTTATGTATGAAATGTCAG
Source organism: Phocoena phocoena (assembly GCF_963924675.1). NCBI lineage: Eukaryota > Metazoa > Chordata > Mammalia > Artiodactyla > Phocoenidae > Phocoena > Phocoena phocoena. Next base: position 55,560,880 of record NC_089222.1, read on the forward strand.
TAACCTGGTGAATCTAAAACATTTGATTTAAAATCATGTTCTTCTGGCTCATTTTGAAATGTCTCTGATAAGTAGCTTCCAAATAGGGTAATAAACATAAAAAGTGAGAATGTATATATGTGTATCTGTGTACACACACACACACACACACACACACACACACAGTGTTAGAAAGGTGATATAGTAACAAAAACAAAAATGTAAACAGTTATAAGAAAATTCAAAACAATTTTATGGTAACAAATTTGAAAACTTTGTTACATGAGAAGCTTTCTAAAAACATAACTTTATAAATAATAAAGAATATAATCAAATAATAATTTCACTAGAAAAATAGAAACCTGTGGCAGAGGACTTTTATGAACTTGCACCACCACTTCTACCCACTTACTTTCAACTGTGCCCATACTCTCTATCTTCTGTTCTGTTACTATGAATGCCCTATCTCTGTACTCACTAAGGTCAGCTCCTCTACTTGTGCCCAAGACAGCGTCATCTGTCTCCTATTTACTGCTTTAACAATTTCCCCTCTTTCCACTACAATATCAAAATACTCATTATCTATTAAAACTGATTCAAATCAAGATTTCTTACTTCTCCACTGACACCTTTGTTAGAAAGCTCAGCCAAATCCTCTATATTGCTACATTCAGAGCTCAATTCTCAACTCTTATCTTAAATGACTTACCAGCAGCATTTAACACAATTGGTCACTCTCTCCTCCTTAAACACATTTTTCTTTTGGCTTCCAGTAAATCTACTTTTCTTTCAGGCCGCTATCTCTCAATCTTTTTTGCTGGTGTCTTTTCTCCTTGATCTCAAAATGTTTAAGTTTCTCTGGACTTGATCCTTGGACTTCTCTTTGCTTCCTGCAATCATTCCTTAGCTTCTACCATCTCCTTTACACTCTCCTAGAATACTTTCATTTTTGTTTATTAGTTCAAGCTTAAGTGTTGCTGAATGTCTTACTTTATACAGGTCTGTTCAGTACCAAAAACAAAAGGGAAGACATTTTCTCCATGATACCTTGATGTCTTTCAAAAAAGATTATTATAACCTAAAATTGTATAGAATTGGTTGCTGAGAAAATTTTTTATTTTGGAAATTTTAAAAGATAACCCAAAGCATCTGAGTCCCCGAATACTTTCAATAATTTTTTTAAATTGTCAACATTTGCCATTCTTGTTTTGTCAATACTCTCATTCTTATACTTGACCCATTCTTGCATTTTGTAAAGTACACTACAGACAAACTGATTCAACTTAGTTACCAAAAATTAATGGCTGAATAAGCAGTGTTAAATATTCTGGTGAGCTGTGGACTGCTAAGAAGTTCTTGTAATTTTGCTGATTATTTAAAAGCACATAATTTTACTGTGGTATCTTATTCAGCAATTACTGAAGTATTATTATAGGTAGGTAAAAACGAGTACAAATACACACATGAGCACACACTCGCAGTCTTTATGTGTGTGGCTAGCAATGCGATAATTTGTATCAGTACGCTCATGGTGTTGTTACATAAGATTATACAAGATTATCTTCAGGGATTCTAAAGTTTTGTAATTGCATTTGGAAAAAGTGTACTTTTAGCTCATGATTTTTCCTTTATGTTCATGAATATAAATAAATATTATGTTATAAACCTGTGGAGAAAAATCTTGGGATATTTATTCACTTGAAGATACCTTGGAGCAGAAAAAAAGTACTCAAGGGCTTTTGGAACAAAAATAATATTACAATACAAAAATCCTGGAGGGAATGTGAGCTGGGTCCACATCAAATGTTGAGGGCCCACAGGTTAACCATTTCTGTGGCAGCAAGAAATTTGTGGAGAGGATTTAATCTGCTCAACCATGTTTCATGGTTAATGGCATGATGGGTAAAAGTACTTTCACATTGACCACTGTGCCCATCTTTGAGAATGTGACTTAAAGGTATACCAGCCCCTCTCACCTGGTACTCTCACAGCTTTCCATAAGTTCATGGTGTAATAGGCATTAGAGCTCTTAATACAGGTTTTCACCAACTCATAACTCCTCCTCAGTGGGAGACCTGCCTCACTAGAATGCAGGCAAAATAACATAAAATTGCCAACCAAATTATGTTAATCAAATGACAGAACTAGTATGACAGATTTATTTTCCAAGGCAATGAATATCTGGGGGGCCTAAACAACTATTAGAAGGAGCACATGGCTTCCTTTGCTTAATACACTATTGAACAATATACTGTTTGTCAATGTATCTGCATTTGCGATAAAAATGCAAGTTTATTTTAAAATTGCTCAATTTATTGTGGAATTTTCATTGGGTATATCTCAATCAAGCAATACAAAAGTATTATTATTAGCAAGTACAGGGACTCACAATAAAAGATAGAGAAAGCTGCTAACATAGTGAAACAAATAAATGAAAATCAGAAACTCTGAAAAAACTGACAGAGGAGGGAACTATCAGCTATATAGGTTTTAAAATCTTAGGGAAAATATCTATGGTTAACATATATTAACTCCAACTAAAATACATGCGTGCATATATAAATATAGTAAATACTTAGCATGCATAAAAGCTATATTACTGAATAAAGCCCCAAATCTACTGATTATTTAAAAATTACACTACATCCTCTATGACATAAAGCTTAACTGAAAATATTAAGTGATCCTTTGAGATAATTAAATATTCTATAAACGTAAAATAAAATTATTTATAAATCTCATGAAACCATTTTTGCTGCTTTTCAAATTTCAACAGTTCATTTTTTCACCAGACTGAAATATTTGTGTTGTTTGAAGTAAAAGGCAGTTTTATAAATATTGTTCTCTTTCCCTCTCTCCCACTCTCTTTTGTTTGATATAAAATTTACAGAATGTTTATCATTTCCATATCAGAACAACAGGAAATTCAATATTCTACTTTTTATTTTTCCAGAATTCCTCTTACCTAAATTAAAACAATTCTTTTTTTTTTTTCCCCCTGTAAGATTTCTTCACTTTTAAATACAGAAAAAGTGACTGGTTTCTTTTAGGAGTCCCTTTTCTCATAAAACCACAAGATTTTATCACCACACATGTGACTGCACACAGAAGAAGTAGAATAAAATGATGCCACACTGAGCCACAGATGCTGGACAGTGAGCTAGGATTGCTCACCACACACTCATTTGCACAAGCCAGCCCACGGTGGGTAAGATTAAGCTTGTCTCAGGACCATCACAAGCCATCCCATATCATGAAACTTCAGCTTGCAACTGGAGGATCCAAATGTTTTAATAAACCTATTCAAAGGTTCTGCTATATCTATAATAATGAAGAATAGAACTAACAGGGTTAATTGAAACACAAATACTATCTAAGCAGTTCAACTTAACAATTGGTAGCAACTCGATTCTAAGGCAGAGAGAAGAAAAGGAAGATTCTAGACAATATACTAACTTTCTAACCACCATGCTTCCTCTATTTTCGTGCTTGTTCTCTAGCATCACAGTTTATAGATTTAGTTACATTGTTTTCTATAATAGTAGTTTTCACAAGCTTTTCAGAGTTAGGTTTACAACATAGATACAAAAGTTGGAAAAAAAAAAAAAGAATCAAATAGATTTGATTGCTGGTGAAGTTCCCAAATTATTATTCAGGGAGGAGCAGGGAAAACAACTCTTGATTAAGATTCTTTTGTTTCTTTCAATATAGAAATATATTTCCTTTTTTTCTCCTGACCCATTTCTAAGTATAGCATTTTAAAATTTCCTGTCTCAATATTATCCTAATCAGCCAACTGAAATCTATTTCTAATAGACCTCCCAGAGTGCATTTGATTATCAAGGTGAAACCAGGATCAGATTCCTATCTTTAATTAATAACTAAATTTCCTCCTTCTGAAGAGGAGGATTGAGGAATTGTTGCAATCTAGTCTACCAATCAGAAATTTAAGAAAACAAGGAAGGTTGATGTGTCAGCAGCTGAATTTTGCAAACAAAGCAAAGATGCATTTCTTCCCTCTCTCATTAAACAAATAAAAAAGGACTAAATTAAATCAAACAGTTGAGGGTTACTGTATATAAGCGGGAGTAGGAAAATGAAGATGCACATTCAATGTGGAATACTAATATTTAGTTATTTGTCCATTTTAACAGTTTAGAGAAATGAACTTTTATTTAAAGATTAATCTAATTGGAGCTCACCATTGAATTTTCCAGAATTTTGTTTTGTTTTGTTCCTTTCCAGTGTATTTCTAAAAGTTTTGGGCTAGGTCATTATTACTTCTAAAGCAGAGTTCAAATCTCTAAATGTAGTCATCCCATTAAATGAGACTTTTTCATGCAAAAAAAAAGTAGATTAATAAAAAGTAGTTCAGAGGTAGCTTATGAGTCATTTCCTTTATTTCACCAAATATTTCTCTAGATCCTGAAGCGAAAAGGACATGCTGTGTTAATTGCTAGCAGAGCTTCACCTTCTCTCTGTTCCTGTTTTGGTCTTTCTTCCCAGCATGGCCTTCCCTTTACTCCTTTCTTTTGCTCCTTACCTCTCCAAACAGGTACCTGATTGCAACCACACTTGATTTAAGAAAAACTGAAAAAAAACATTAAAACCTTCAGGTCTAATCCTGCACAGAAGATACAACTTAACAAGGCAAAAGATGAAAGGAAAGCAGAAAGGACTGGGAAAAAAAGGAAGGCACAACAGAGGAGCAGATCAGGACTCTGACACAGAAAGGGAATGCAATTCACATGAACTTTAAAAAAACTTCATACTTTCAAAAATAAATTTCCCTTTGAAAAAACTCTACAAAAAGTTTGTCTATTTCTTTTATCTTCTAGTTCTTCAGTGAATCTGAAATATTCCCTCAAGAGAGGGATGAAAAAAAAGGACATTTTATTCTATATTAGGAGTTAAATTGAGAAATGAAATTCTTTATACAATCCAAACTGTAGTGCAGCTAAAAATTATTTTCTTAATCTCAGAAGGTAGTGAGGAACACAGTTGCCATTTAATTGCACATGCTTTAAAGTTTGTAGATAATTTAAACAGCAAAACTGTATACAGTATGTTGATTTGGGTAAAGTTTTAGACCATTAAACAATTTATTTAGATAAAAGATTTTATATTTTCACAAATTCAAAGCAGTTAGTACTGATATAAAGATGATACTGAAGTAAGTTATTCTAACTGAAAAATTTTAATAATCCTATTCGCAAAGTCATTCCTGATTTGGCCAATCATTGTCTTATTGTTTTCCATTGTACTCCCTTTCAACACAACTCTCTACTCTCTTTTTATCAAGTTGACTTATTTGCCTTAGTGCTAATATGATAATTTCCTTTCCATTGTTAACTTAATGTTTCATTTTTCATTCATTCTTGTGTTACTGTGTTAGTACACTTTCATTGTGTACGTACTCTCTTCTTGCCAGTGAGTTAGGAGACAACTAAACAGAAATGACTAAGACTTCTCTGCTGAAGTGATGATAGTTTAATGAAAGTGACACAGGAACTAAATTTACAATACAATAGAAATGTGAAAAAAAAAATCAGATTGCAAGAGGAAGGAAACAAATTCTTTCTGAGTTGCAGGATGCCGGGCATAAGAGAAGACTCAGAGGAAGCAATCATTGGATGGGTCTTGAAGATGAAGAAAGTCATACTACATGGAGCCTTTAACAAGGCTGAGGCATCAACCAGGTACTGGTAGAACACAGAACACAACCTACATAGACTTTATCATGTTGCTGAGTTTTCCTTAATATTTTCCTGGAGAATCTATGGACTCTGGTGTACTAGTCTCCAAACAGGGAAGCCTGCAATATGGCTGAGATATCCACATATATCAAAAGCTATTCTTAAACAACATCTTTCAAATAGCTTAACCTAATGATTCTCAGGCAAATGTAGGGAAAGAAATGTTAAAATATTATTTAACTCAATTCATGAGAGTTTCAGTAAAATGACAGTATGACTGACTCAAAGAGTAGCTGAGAAGCTAGGCTATTTATAGGATGTTAAGTTCACTGAGTAGGTTACAAAATTGGTTACTATCCATGAAGGCTGTGAAACAAAAATCTTTACGGTTATGTGTTCCATTGAACAGAAATTATTTATATCTCTACTGGACAAAAATCTACAAGCTAACTTTAAATTATCAGACATGTTAAAGTTACATCAATGGTAAATGGTGAATCAAATTAAGTACATGCTCCTAAATAATTTTCAGTGCTCTTTGCCCTAGTATAACATTGAAAGGACCTATCACCCACTTTTTGCCTTATTTTAAATTTTGGATAATTTTTCAGACAGTGTACATATAATCCCGATTTACAGCCAGTGCTGATAAGACCTAAACTCAGAGTTCCTACTACTATCAAGTCAACACACACCATATTTATCATCTTGTTATGTGATATTTGTGGTATCAGGAGTGGCATATGGAGGATGGTTGATGCCAGAATTGGAGTTATGGAGGCATTAAATCAGTGGCTTCAGGACTGTGGCAGAGGTGAGAAAAATGCATTTGTAGGAGGTACATGAACAGCTAATCCCACTCCTGACCATTTGTTTTATATAAGATGACTATATATTATTTAGTGACAAATCTTATGACATTAATTTTAAATTGACTTAAATAATGAATTATCTAGAATGCAAGGTTTAAATGACCTCTTTTTCTAGAATAAAATATTGAAAATATTTCTTTGAAGTATTGATTTGATTGAATAATATAATAAATTACATATGTATCTATCATGATATATTTGAAAACATAACGGCCGAAAACTTCCCTAACCTGGGAAAGAAAATAGTCACCCAAGTCCAGGAAGCACAGAGACTCCCATACAGAATGAACCCAAAGAGGAACACACCAAGACACACTGTACTTAAAATGACAGTAACTGTAATTTTACCGAAAGTATTAGGGCATACACCAGCTAGACTGAATTTGTTGAAATAAGACAGAATTATACATTTAGAAATAAGAGGCAAACCCATAGTTAGGCTGAAGTTGTAGAGCAAAGAAGAGTTCTTTTATAAGACCAAAACAAATTTCATATAACATGCAACTATTAAATATATCTGACTCACATTTACTAAGTATTACTCTCTTTAAGGTTAGTAAGAATAATCACTCCACTTTTCCTGGGTTGTCACAAGCCATATGGTAGTTAAATACAAAAGAGAAAACAAAGGCACAAGGGCATATATAGTCAATCTGTTACTTCCACTCATATTAAGGATACATGGGCATTGCTACTTATGACTAGCTTATCACATAATTAATAGTTGGTATTAAAAATGTTCAGCTTCTTATATTGCTGAAGTGTGGGCTCTGTCTTAAAATACAGATGGAAAACAATAAAATAATATAAATAATTTATTTTGTCCATGTATCGGTGTGGTTGAAAGTTTATTCTGGCACCATGCTTTATTCATTTGATGTAATTGAAAAATTTTCCTCAGGGTACCATGTATTTAATTTTTACTCAACCATAAACTGAAGCAGTCAGGAGCAGCAGCTGTTTTACTAAGTAGGGAGAAATTTTATGGGTTTTTTTTTTTTTTCCTTTCTCTTCAGCCTGTAAGAAGTTCTAATCTTTGGTATGTCCAAATCTTATCTTTGCAGGTTAGGTGGAAGTGGAAGGAATCATAATAATAATTCAAAATTTAAAAAATGCAATTGAGGAAATTTATTTGTTTTGACTAGATTTTTCAACATACAGGTTCCTATGCTGTGTTTCACGATGTTTATATATATTTAGTGTTTACTAACAAATTAGTGATTAAGTAAAATAAATAAGCATCAAATTAAAAGATTGTATTTATATTCATGCTAAAAAAAAAAATATATATATATATATATGGCATTGGAAAACAGAAAAGAGATCCAAGCCTTTTAGAAGTAATTAATTTCTTTAAAATGACTGTTAATCTGTTATCACTTAGTCTTTTCTAGTTGCCTTTAATCTTGATGAGTTGATAATAAAGAGGTTTTAATGGTATGAGTGACACAGCAATTAAAGCCATAATTTGTTATTGATGATAGATGCTATTTATTTCTAACTCTACCCTTTTCAGATACTATAATTTGCTAAGTGCTTTTCATTCAAATCCTGCAATGATTCTCAGACTGGCCCTTCCTATTTGTTCTCAGTACCACTACATTTGTTCAAACTCTTTCTTTCTCACTTAATTTACCATGATAGAACTCTACTGATCTACTTGTCTACAGATTTTCATAAATAATTAAAACATTTCAATCCATTGTTGGTAGAATAATCTTGGGAAGAGCCCTTATTTTACTCCAATACTGAAACAAAAAACTATACAAGCTTTAATGATATTCCATAACCAATTCAATAATATCTATAATTTCTAACTTGACAATTCAGGTATTTTATGATTTGTTTCCCAGCAAACCTATTCATTCTTAGATCCTGTAATTTTACCTCAGTTTCTCTGGTGTTTGGCCAAAGTAAAATACAGGAAAAATTATCTTACCTAAATTCACCTGACTTGCTGCATTGGGCAAATAGTCCATAAATTCTATAAATCCAAATAACCAATGCCAATACAGATGAGTTGACTACTTACCACGCATCACGTGTCTTTGTTCTCAGCCTTGTTTGTCATTTTTACTTATAAGTAAGAAATTAAAAGATATATAGTATATATGCTTTGTTGTTGAAGAAAGCAATGGTGGAAAAGACCTACCTCTGAGAGCAAGTTCTTATATCGGTTTGCAATCCAAATTCATACATTTGTGAATTCTCAAATCCTTCAAAGTTAATATACTTTAATATGGTCCCTGGTTGGATATGTTCCAAAATACCTGGGAAAAGCACAACAAATCCTCTCTAGATAAATCCACTATAATCCTAGGCCACAAAGAATTTCACCAAATAATTTTCTAATAAAATTGAGTAGCTTGTAGTCAAAATCTTTTAGCGCCAAGAAAATTAGTCATCATGAGCAAGAACTAGCCACTTCTCAACCAACACAACATAATTAGACCTACAGAGACTACAAAGCCTTGAAGTGTATTTAGTCCTGTCCAAAACATTCATAACACATTTGGTCTATGTCAAAAGTCCTTGATACTTGGTCCTGTCCCAAACCATTTGGCATGGACCAAATATGCTCATGGACATTTTGGGTAGGACCAAATTTCAAGGACCTTTTGGCATGGCCTAATGTCTGCTAACCAACAAAGATGAATATTTTTTAAACTTATGCTTACTACTATTTAGGGAAATAGAATACAAACTTGAAAGTATAAGCAGAAAATAAGAAACTACACAATTTTATTAAGCAGATTTGCAAAATTAACCAAATAAAATTTTAAAATGTAAAATACCTTTTAAATTAAAAACCCAATGAGGGATAAAGCTACAGATGAGCATATATATATCTATATAGACATATCTGTATGTTAATATATACATATATCTCACTATATTCTAGTGAACTGCAGTTTCAATTTTTATACATCAAAAGTTATAGGAAAGAGAAGAAAAAGGCCAGGGCACACATTACTTAGTAACCTCAAAATGATACCTCTTATAAAGTGGAATCCCATCATATATACCTCTCACTCCCAACACTACAACTGAAAGTAAAATTACATGTCTTAAAATTTGGTGTTGAATAAAGTGTGTGTGAGAGGTTCAACCATGACAGTTCATAAAGAGCATATTCTTATATGAATCTGCAGCCTAAATTCATAATAAACAATGACTTACTGCACCACTTTATACATGAACTTTTCTCTTTCTCCAATCAAACAGGAAGTCGCTGCTCTAAAATGGATTTCCCATCCATTCTTGAAGCATGCCATTTTATCACTACTGGTTAAACAATGTTGGTGTTGTAGGCAATACCAACAACAGTCCTAGAACAGTGTTTGTTGGGAGAAAACTCAGGGAGATAGGCACAGGTGCATTGTTTCCTATTGCCTGTTGCTCTCTATGGCAACATACAGTGATTCAGCTGGGCTAAGTGTCAGAGTCTTATAATTTACAATATAAGGGAAGAATCACCTCCCTGATGTAATCAGGAGCTAGGGAGGAATCTTCTCGTGACCATTCAATACTTTCATAACTATTCTGCCAACACATCATTCATGGCTGGGGTAAACAATCCCTTGTCTGGCTTGATCTCAGTCTTCAGTCCAAGTTTTGTGGTTGTGGCTATCTGGCATGGCATCTGAGTGGTTTCTAGCACTGATCTGATCCCTCAGTATTTTACCAAGTTGACTGCCTTACATACTTACTTGTATATTTTCCATGAGCTGTTTTCAACTCACAAAAGATTCTTCACTTTGTGAGGCCATCACTATCCCGCTGGGAGGTCATCCTATAAGAAATCAATACTGGGCAAGTTAGCACTTACCCTCACTATTCATATAATTTTATAAAAACTGAACTTGTATGCAGAATGTCTCATCACTGTTTCCAATTCACCTAAATCCTATACAATATAAATCCTTTCTACTTCATTAAATCTTTCCAAACCTTTCATTCTACCTGACTAGATACCTAAGGCAGTGGTTTCCAATGATGGAATCCCAATGCATTTGTATACAGAGAATCATGGGAGAGAGAAAAAGAGAGGTGAATTAGAGGTGGTTTTTTGGAACTTCTATATATTTTATGCATGACATAATCTGTTAAAAAATCTAGCCATACTCCTAGATAGAAACATATACAAGAATATCTTCTTTCATGTGCCTGACAGAAGAAGAATGCAGACTTCCATCTATACCATACTGTGACATTTTTGTCTGAAACATTTATTTTGGTACTTAGCTTATGCCACCTTGAGTTGATCAGTTTCAATGTATTTCCTGTTTTGAATCAGCTAAATTATATTATTTGGAGATAGCTTATCTTTAAGCCCTCCCAAGAAGCTAGCAAATTGCTAGGTTCTCAATACATTTTTATTGAGAAACTCAGTGAGTTTCAAAGTACTACATGTGACTTGAAAAGATGGGATACTACTGTTTATGAAAAACTCATCCTTTCTGTGAAAGTTGTTCACCAGTAGTTAGTGGTCCAGTATATTGGCTGATTTTTTTATCAAGTTAAGAGATCAAGTTAAGATTTGATGTCTACATATAGAGGAATAAATGAATATTTGAGATTTTGCTAATCTAAATCAACTAAAAACAATCTATGCCTATCAAATAATTGACTGATTGACCCTAGGTAACTGATATAACTTCTCTATCAACTTCTCCATTTAGAGTGATTATAAAGACCAAAGTCAAGTACCTTGTATGCTATAAAATTATTTTGTGACTGTGTCTTGCTGTTAGTAGTACTGTAGTAGTACTAATACTGTATGATATTTGAAGGATTTAGTTTTTTCCTAGTACCATCCCATTAACTCCAGTGGACATATATATTTCCACCATTAATACTGGATATACACATAATAGAGGTAAATGTTAAATAAATAATAGAAAGGAAAAATAAATCAACAGACATGAAATGTTGGTTATGTGTTACATAACATTTCACAGTCTCTTCTTTTTCAATGAATGGTGCAAAAGACACCTACGAAGAGTACATTTATACAGGTAAATCTAATAAATCTACCAAATAAGCCCATGTGTCCATCATGCTCTGCAGATATCTAGTTGGATTTCCATTTGTGAAATAAAAATTCGATTGTTAAAATACACAATAACAAATGTAATTTGAGTCTATGCCTGGAAACAATCAGAAAAATAATTATTTAAATTTTACACAAAATTGCAATTTGAAGTGTGTTCAAGTAAATCATATTTTGATATTTATAAAAAATCATGTGAGGTAGACAGGGCTGAAATTAACATGGCAGTTTCTAAAAAGTGTTAATGGCATGACCAATACCACACAGACAGTAATTGTGGAGGCAGAAGAACCAAGGTCTTCTTCATCTAAATTGAGTGTTCTTTCCATTAATATATTTTTCATGCTGCCAAATCAAGTGAGATGAATCTCACACTCTTCTTTTTTGCTCAGGAATGTGTCAGAAACTTTGCCCATGAGAATAATTAATTCTAATTAATTTATCATTAATTTTTCATTTAAAATTTATTTAAAATCCATTAAAATTGTTAATAAAAGCAGAGCTGATTAAACATAATGGCATAAGTGAACTAACGGAATTTTTATAAAAGTTAAGAATTTTATATCTCAAGTAAAGTAATTCAGTGATAATTACTGAATAAATAAAACAAAACAAATAATAAAAACAAAACAAAAACACAGAAGAATCCATACCTTTAGTGTTATTTTATTTTGTGTTTGATGGTAGACAAAGAGTTCTTTCCACACACAAAACTGTCACTTCTGGGTCACTAGTCCAAATGAGAATCACACTCCCAATGTCAAATTGTGCAGCAGTTGGAGAGTCTTTATTGTTCTTGTGTCAGTCTGCTTTCTACAAAGCATCACAAGTTTAGTAGCAAGATACAGACCTAGAGAGAAAGAAAAATAGAAACTAGAGGATTTCTTGTTTTAACTTAGCTGCGAGTTATGGGACCCCCAAATTGAAAATATTGTGACCCAGTTTAAATTTTTACTAGCACCCTCAAATCACTCAGAAAGAAAATTTAACAAAATGAGAGCATTTTCCTAAGAGTCACTCCATAATTCCCAAAGGTTAAGTATAAGCAGAGATGTAACTAAACACAGTTCAGCCCTAAGATGCATAGAAAATGTGGGAGCAGGGTCAGCTTGAACAGTTCAGAGCGGGACCTTTATAAACGTTGAGTTTTAATAGTAAACCCCAATCTTAATGCAGTTCCCTCAGGAATCTAACATACAAGGAAGGGAGAAAGATCAGATGTACGTGAAGCATCTACTACACACCAGACTGTTAGGCTTATTTGATATTCAAACTAAGATATCAGGTGTCCATTAATAACCACAGTATAAGAAATTATCATCATTCTTTTTCATATAAGAAAGCTGACATTTAGAGAATTTTAAAACTTGCCCAGGATGATGCATCCATCAAGTTACAGGACTCACATGTACCACGATGTTCATTGCAGCTCTATTTACAATAGCCAGGACATGGAAGCAACCAAACTGTCCACTGACAGATGAATAGATAAAGAAGATGTGGCACATATATACAATGGAATATTACTCAGCCATAAAACAGAAATGAAATTGAGTTATTTGTAGTGAGGTGGATGGACCTAGAGTCTATCATACAGAGTGAAGTCAGAAAGAGAAAAACAAATACCATATGCTAGCACATACATATGGAATTTAAAAAAAAAAAAAGTGGTCATGAAGAACCTAGGGGCAGGACGGGAATAAAGACACAGACCTATGAGAGAATGGACTTGAGGACATGGGGAGGGGGAAGGGTAAGCTGGGACAAAGTGAGAGAGTGGCATGGACATAGGTACACTACCAAATGTAAAATAGATTGCTAGTGGGAAGCAGCTGCATAGCACAGGGAGATCAGCTCGGTGCTTTGTGACCACCTAGAGGGGTGGGATAGGGTGGGTGGGAGGGAGGGAGATACAAGAGGGAAGAGACATGAGATGTGTGTATATGTATAGCTGATTCACTTTGTTATAAAGCAGAAACTAACACACCATTGTAAAGCAATTATACTCCAATAAAGATGTTATAAAAAAAAAAGTTACAGAACTCAGAAAAACATGTCTAGGCTGAGGATTCAGCATAGGTAGGAGCCTCTGTTCATTCCTGTTCATTCCAGGATTAAAGCATAGAGAAAATCCTGAGAACAGTAGCAGGCATTTTAGAATTTTCCACTTCAGCAAATATTATGTTGATGTTAATTAGATCTATTGGACTTCCAACAAATTCTGGGGAAGCACATGACTGAAAATTTAGAGAATGAAGAGTAGCAATATTCTGTGGCGTTCTGGCCATAGCTCACCTCATTTTCTATAAATTATTTTCAACACTTGAGTTAGGATTGGCCCAGATATTCAAGCAGTATATTGATTACGCTATTTTTTTTTCTTTTACTTCCACTGAAAAGGTTCTTAAACCTTGGAGAGATCAACACCTACGGCTCAAATATATCAGCCTTTAGTCCTCATTTTTTGTATAATACCTAGCATCTTAATATACTGTTAGAATTACATCCTCTTCCCTAGATTCTACTTTCACTTTCTGCAATGAACTTATATTACACTATTATATTGCTAAGTCATTCTAAGGGTTACCTACCCTTAACCCCAAAGTACTTTGGTAGCCAGTCTATTGTGGAACACTGAATTGTATTACTAACTGGAAGTGAGCTTTTCATTTCTTTGGTTTGATTCTCAATGTATTACCTTCTTTTAAAAAACTTCATTACATACATTTCTGTATCAGATTCTTAGTTGGCTTATTTTCTTATGCATCCTAATGTTATGATTCCCTGTATTTATCCAACTCTCCTCTAAGCATCATATAATTGTGAAATGGAATTGCCAGCCCCTAATGATATCAGCAAAATCCATTAGGTAATTTCTGTAGCCTGAATTGCCCCTATCTCATTAAAGCAGACTAGTGTCTACAATGATTCTTTTCCAGCTTAGATAATGTGGTTAAAAATATAAGTAATTATACTCAAAATACTAATTTAAAAACTAATTGTGCCTACGATGTGCCAAACACTGAAACTCTCTACCTATGGGAATATCAGTTCAATTTGATTCAATTTAACACACATTTATTGGATGCCAGATATATGTCAAAGCACTATTCCAGGTTCTGGGAATGCCAGGATTGAGAGTACACAGTGCTCTTTCTTAGGGAACTCACAATGTAACAGGAAAAATACACAAAAGTTGACCCTGACTCAACATGATAAACACTATAAGAGGGGTGGAGGACATGTCATGAGCACACAGAAAAGGAGTCAATCAAGTTGAGCTTGAGGGGGCATTGGATGGTAAGAGCCTTTACAGGCAGTGTAGAGATGGTTATTGTGTGTGGCTTCCAAGGATAAATGGTTATTCTCTATGGTGTGACCTAGGTGCACTAACTTATTCTGCAACCTAGGGAGGCATCAGTGGGCACTAACTGAAGAAAGAGCTGTTGTGAAACAGTATTATTCCTGGCTGGGGAAGAAGAGGGTGATGCTACAGTCAGCAGAAAACCCTGGTTTTACCACTATTTTTATTTGTTTATTTATTTATTTTTTAATGTGACACCTCCTAGAGGTAAAAATTTTATTTTTTTATTTTTATTGAAATATAGTTGATTTACAATGTTGTGCTAATTTCAGGTGTATAGCAACGTGATTCAGTTATACATATATATATATTCTTTTTTAGATTATTTTCTGTTATAGGTTATTATAAGATATTGAGTATAGTCCTCTGTGCTAAACAGTAGATACTTGTTTATTTTATATATAGTAGTGTGTGTCTGTTAATTTCAAATTCCTGATTTATAACCCGCTCCTCCTTTGGTAACCATAAGGTTGTTTTCTATGTCTGTGAGTCTATTTCTGTTTTGAAAATAAGTTCGTTTGTATCATTTTTTTTAGATTCTACATATAAATGATATCATGTGATATCTGACTTTGACTTACTTCACTTAATATGATAATCTCTAGGTCCATCCATGTTGCTGCAAATGGCATTATTTCATTCTTTTTTATGGCTTAGTAATATTCCATTATATATATATATATATATATATATATACACACACATATATAAAACATCATCTTTATCCATTCATCTGTTGTTGGACACTTAGGTTGCTTCCATGTCTTGGCTATTTTAAATAGTGTTGCTATGAATATTGGGATGTATGTATCTTTTTGCATTAAAGTTTTCTCCAGATATAAGCCCAGGAATGGGATTGCTGGTTCATATGCTAACTATATTTTTAATTAGTTTTTTTTTTTTAACATTTTTATTAGAGTATAATTGTTTTACATTGGTGTGTTAGTTTCTGCTTTATAACAAAGTAAATCAGTTATACATATACATGTGTCCCCATATCTCTTCCCTCTTGAATCTCCCTCCCTCCCACCCTCCTTATCCCACCCCTCTAGGCGGTCACAAAGCACCAAGCTGATCTCCCTCTGCTATGCGGCTGTTTCTCACTAGCTATCTATTTTACGTTTGGTAGTGTACCTATGTCCATGCCACTCTCTCACTTTGTCACAGCTTACCCTTCCCCCTCCCGTATCCTCAAGTCCATTCTCTATGTCTGTGTCTTTGTTCCTGTCCTGCTCCTAGGTTCTTCAGAACCTTTTTTTTTTTTTTTAGATTCCATATATATGTGTTAGCATACAGTATTTGTTTTTCTCTTTCTGACTTACTTCACTCTGTATGACAGACTCTAGGTCCATCCACTTCACTACAAATAACTCAATTTCATTGCTTTTTATGGCTGAGTAATATTCCATTGTATATATGTGCCACATCTTCTTTATCCATTCATCTGTCAGTGAACAGTTTGGTTGCTTCCATCCTGGCTACTGTAAATAGAGCTGCAATGAACATTTTGGTACATGACTCTTTTTGAATTATGGTTTTCTCAGGGTATATGCCCAGTAGTGGGATTGCTGGGTTGTACAGTAGTTCTATTTTTAGTTTTTTAAGGAACTTCCATACTGTTCTCCACAGTGGTTGCCCCGATTTCCATTCCCCCTAACAGTGTAGGAGGGTTCTTTTTTATCCACACTCTTTCCAGCACTTATTATTATTTGTAGACTTTTTGATGATGGCCATTCTGACTGGTGTGAATTGATACCTCATTGTAGTTTTGATTTGCATTTCTCTAATAATTAGCGATATTGAAAATTTTTTCATGTACCTGTTGGCCATCAGGATGTTTTCTTTGGAGAAATGTCTATTTAGATATTCTGCTCATTTTTTGATTGGATTGTTTGTTTTTTTGATATTGAGCTGTGTGTGTTTGTATGTTTTGGAAATTAATCCCTTGTCTGTTGCATTGTTTGTAAATGTTTTCTCCCATTCTGTAGATTGTCTTTTTGTTTTGTTTATGGTTTCGTTTGCTTTAATTAGGTTCCATTTGCTTTTCTGGCTTGTATTTCAGGCTCCCTGACTTCAGATTATACTACAAAGCTATTGTCATCACAACAGTATGTCATTGGCAGAAAAACAGACAGATAGATAAATGGAACAGGATAGAAAGCCCAGAAATAAATCCATGCACTTATGGTCAATTAATCTATGGTAAAGGAGGCAAGAATATAAAATGGAGAAAAGACAGTCTCTTTAACAAATAGTGCTGGGAAACTGGACAGCTACATGTAAAAGAATGAAATTAGAATGTTCTCTAACAGCACATACAAAAATAAACTCAGAATGGATTAAAGACCTAAATGTAAGGCTGGATACTATAAAACTCCTAGAGGAAAACATAGGCAGAACACTCTTTGATATAAATCGCAGCAATATTTTTTTGGATCCATCTGCTAGACTTATCACTGTTTTTAAAGCATGGCTTCTAGTCTACTTTCTAACAGCCACCTGCTTCTCCCCCATGCTTATTTTGTGGGACGTGAAATATGCACTCTCCTAGCAACAGACGATGATTCACTACAGCAATGCCAACATTATTTGTAAGTTCTGGAGCACTTTCTCAGCCTTGCCTGCACAACTACAATTACCTTAGGAATACACATTTCTTAAAACATGGATACCCAGTTCTTATTGGTAGATGATCTGATCCAAATGTTCAGAGTTAGACCCAGGCACTAGAAAGTTTTTTAAGCTCTTTAGTTGATTCCAATATGCAGCCAGGATTGAGAACCACTGTGCCAGAAAACTCAGAGTATGTGGTAGGGTGGGCATTAGAGATTCTTCTAGATTGCTGATGTTACTAGTAAATGGGTGGAGCACTTGAGCATCTAATTTCTGTGGACAGGTTGGGGTACTGATAACTCCGATTTGAGCTGGTAAGAACACATGGTGGTACACTTCATACTGCTATTTTTTGGATGAACAGTGGTATGGTGGTAAGTGTTTAACAACCAGATCCCCAGGGGAAAATTTTTTCATTTATAGATTTGATTATTTCCATGATGTAAATAATCCTACCATGGTTATTTTTAGATATAAAACTGCTCACTAAATGCAAAGTTAGGAAGAGGTGCATAGGAATTAGCACATCACTACATAATATTTCCAATACACAGATACAATTATTACTTCAAGATCATAGGAAATACTGAAACGTATTTTTAAAAAGTAATGAGTTTTGGGGGGCAGAGTCATGATGGCAGTGTTGGAAGACACCGAGTTATCTTTCCCCACAACTAGGGTGCCTGCTGGCTACTCGTGGGGGATGCTGATGCCCAAGGAGATGGGAGGAACCCAAAAGTAAACTGTCACCTCATGCAGCTTGCAGGATCTTGGTTCACAAGCTGGGGGTCGGATCATAGCTCCTGTGGTGGGAGCTCTGAGTCCAAACCACTGGACTAATAGAGAATCTCAGACACTAGGGAATATTCATAGGAGTGAGGTCTCATGGAGGTCCTCATCTCAGCACCAAGATCCAGCTCTACCCAGCAGCCTGCAAACTCCAGTGTTGGAAGCCTCAGGCCAAACAACCAGTAAGAAAGGAACAAAATCCCACTCATTAACATGGGAAAGGAAATAGTCATCAAAGTCCAGGAAGCACAGAGTCCCATACAGAATAAACCCTAGGAAAAACACAACAAGACACATATTAATCAAACTAACGAAAATTAAATTCAAAGAAAAAATATTAAAAGCAGCAAAGGAAAAACAAAAAATAATATACAAAGGAATCTCCATAAGGTCATCAGCTGATTTTTCTGCAGAAACTCTGCAGGCCAGAAGGGAGTGGCAGGATATACTTAAAAGTGATGAAAGAGAAAAACCTGCAACCAAGATTACTCTACCCAGCAAAGAACTCATTCAGATTCAACGGAGAAATCCAAAGCTTTTCAGACAAGCAAAAGCTAAGAGAATTCAGAACCACCAAACCAGCTTTACAAGAACTGCTAAGGAAACTTCTCTAGGCGGGAAACACAAGAACAGACTTATCATAACTAATGAACAAACAGACTTATCACAACTAATGAAATTGAAACTGTAATTAAAAATCTTCGAACAAACAAAACTCCAGGACCAGATGGCTTTACAGGCGAATGCTATCAAACATTTAGAGAAGAGCTAACACTGATCCTTCTCAAACTGTTCCAAAAAACTGCAGAGGGAGAAACACTTCCAAATTCATTCTATGAAGCCACCATCACCCTGATACCAAACCCACAAAAACATATCACAAAAAAATAAAATTATAGATCAATATCACTGATGAACATAGATGCAAAAATTCTGAATAAAATACTGGCAAACAGAATCCAACACCACATTGAAAGGATCATACACCATGATCAAGTGGGATTTATCCCAGGGATGCAAGGATTCATCAATATGTGCAAATCAATCAATGTGATACACCACATTAACAAACTAAAGAATAAAAATCATATGATCATCTCAATAAATACAGAAAAAGCTTTAGACAACATTCAAAAACGATTTATGATAAAAACTCTCCAGAAAGTGGGCATACAGGGAACCTACCTCAATAAAGGCCATAATGACAAACCCACAGCAAGCATCATACTCAATGGTGAAAAGCTGAAAGCATTTCCTCTAAGATCAGGAAGAAGACAAGGATGTCCACTCTCACCACTCTTGTTCAACATAGTTTTGGAAGTCCTAGCCACGGCAATCAGAAAAGAAAAAGAAATAAAAGGAATAAAAATTGGAAAAGAAGAAGTAAAACTGTCACTGTTTGCAGATGACATGATACTATACATAGAAAATCCTAAAGATGCCACCAGAAAACTACTAAAACTAATCAATGAATTTGGTAAGTTTGCAGGGTACAAAATTAATGCACAGAAATCTCTGGCATGCCTATACAACAACAACGAATAATCAGAAAGAAAAATAAAGGAAACAATCCCATTTACCATCGCAAAAAAAAGAATAAAGTATCTAGGAATAAACCTGCCTAAGGAGGCGAAAGACTTGTACTCAGAAATCTAAAAAACTGATGAAAAAAGTAAAGATGACATAAACAGATGGAGAAGTGTATGATGTTCTTGGATTGGAAGAATAAATTTTGTGAAAAATGAGTAAACTACCCAAAGCAATCTGCAGATTCAGTGCAATCCCTATCAAACTACCAATGGCATTCTTCACAGAATTAGAACAAAAAATTGTAAAATTCATATGGAAACACAAAAGACCCTGAATAGTCAAAGCAATCTTGAGAAAGAAAAACAGGCTCCCCAACTTTCAACTATACACAAAGCTACAGTAATCAAGACAGTATGGTACTGGAACCAAAACAGAAATATAGATCAATGGTACAGGATAGAATGCCTAGAGACAGACCCATGCACATATGGGCACCTAATTTACAACAAAGGAGGCAAGAACATAAAATGGAGAAAAGACAGTCTCTTCAATAAGTGGTGCTGGGAAAACTGGACAGGTACATGTAAAAGAATGAAATTAGAACACTCCCTAACACCATGCACAAAAATAAACTCCAAATGGATTAAAGACCTAAATGTAAAACCAGAGACTATAAAACTCTTAGAGGAAAACAGGAAAAACACTCTTTGACATAAACCACAGCAAGATCTTTTTTGTCCCACCCCCTAGAGTAACAGAAATAAAAACAAAAATAAACAAATGGGACTTAATTAAACTTAAAAGCTTTTGCACAGCAAAGGAAAACATAAACAAGACAAAAAGAACCCTCAGAATGGGATAAAATATTTGCAAATGAAACAACAAAGTATTAATCTCCAAAATATACAAACAGCTCATGGAGCTCAATATCAAAAAAAGAACCCAATTAAAAAATGGGCAGAATACCTAATAGATATTTCACCAAGGAAGACATACAGATGGCCAAAAGGCACATGAAAAGATGCTCAATATCACTAATTATTAGAGAAATGCAAATCAAAACTACAAGGAGGCATCACCTCACACCAGTCAGAATGGCCATTATCAAAAAATTTAGAAACAATAAATGCTGGAAAGGGTGTGGTGAAAAGGGAACCCTCCTGCACTGTTGGTGGGAATATAAATTGATACAACAACTATGGAGAACAGTACGGAGGTTCCTTAAAAAACTAAAAATAGAACTACCATACAACCCAGCAATCCCACTACTGGGCATATACCTGGAGAAAACCATAATTCAAAAAGAAAAGAGTCTCTTCAATAAGTGGTGCTGGGAAAACTGGACAGCTTCCCAGCTGTCCCACAATGTTCACTGCAGCACTATTTACAATAGCCAGGACACGGAAGCAACCTAAGTGTCCATCGACAGATGAATGGATAAAGAAGATGTGGCACATATATACAATGGAATATTACTCAGCCATAAAAAGAAACAAAATTGAGTTATTTGTAGTGAGGTGGATGGACCTAGAGTCTGGCATACAGAGTGAAGTAAGTCAGAAAGAGAAAAACAAATATATGCTAACGCATATATATGGAATCTTAAAAAAAAAAAATGGCACTGATGAACCTAGATGCAGGGCAGGAATAAAGACGCAGACATAGAGAATTGATTTGAGGACACGGGGTGAGAAGGGGAAGCTGGGGCGAAGTGAGAGTAGCATTGACATATATACACTACCGAATGTAAAACAGTTGGCTGGTGGGAATTAGTAGCATAGCACAGGGAGATCGGCTGGGTGCTTTGCGATGACCTAGAGGGGTGGGATAGGGAGGATGGGAGGAAGGCTCAAGAGGGAGGGGATACGGGGACATGTGTATGCATATGGCTGATTCACTTTGTTGTACAACAGAAACTAACACAGTATTGTGAAGCAATTATACTCCAATAAAGTTCTATTAAAAAAAAAGTAATGAGTTTTGAGTATTTATTTTCTTTTTAATATAATTCATTTAATTGTATATTTCTATTATTTAATTTTAAATAATAACTTTGTTTAGCAACCGACTCACATAAATCTTAAAAATGTACAGCGGGCCATTATGACATTCTATGGACAGGCTTTGATAGGCCATGTATAAGCCAACTTACCTGCGAGCAGGATTGTTAGTCAAAATACTTAACAACGAGTTGCGGGTGGACACCAACTAATCAGAATGGATATGAGTCAGTATGCCATAGCTGTACCTACAAGGCTTTAAGTGTCTAAAGGACAGAATCTATTCATCATTTACCTTTATGACTCTTAAGGACCCTTGCACACTGCCTTGAGCATAATGGTTGATTCCAAGTAGTTTGGAAAGATTAAATGGCTGAATGAATGACTAAATGATTGAATAAATGATATATTAGAGAGTGACTCCACTGTAATCTCTATTACTAAAGACTCATGTTTTAACAAACCCCTTACTTCCTTTCATAAAATTAGTTTGTGATTGGCTGAGGCTTTTCATAGAGGAAAAGTAAATAGCATTTCATCTATTTCCTTCCCTTAATGATCTTCTTTTCTAAAGGTTGAGGCTTTACATTGAAATAGATGTCCACCCCATCTTCCATGTGCCAGCAAATTGAAGCCCCTGCTATTCTCAGACATACTTGGCTACCATATGCTCCATCTGACTTTATTTCCTCGTAGTACTCACTTTTCTTGACTTTTCCTTTTGCCTCATGTGCCCTTGGTTACTTGGGAATCATCTACTTCTCTTTCAAGGCCCAGGAAACCTTTTTCTACTCTTCTCTATACCTACTGAGAGATTGCTTACCTTCTCACCTGTGCTTCCACTAGGATGGCTACATAATGCTAACATAGTATCTAACACTTATCTATGGCTTAATTGTCTATGCATCTGCATTTATTGACATTCCCTTTCCTATCCTTGGGAAGAATATGAGCCCCTTGTAGACAACGTTGTCTTTGACATCTCCTCGCTGCCCCTTCTTCTATTTCACCTGTGACTTTTTACTGGATATTATGTATTTGCAAACCCCTTTATCTCCTTTCTAGAACTTAGGCTCTTTGAAAGCAGAGTAAGTATATCCTCTATCACTGTTCCTATATAATAAAGATGTGGTGGACTTTGGAGCCAGAATGCTTGAATTAGAATTCAGGCTCTGTCATCAACTGTATATGTGATTTATAACTAATTATTTCCTTTTGCTTCAGTTTCCATATCTAAAAAATTGTGTTTAAAACATACTGATCTCACAGATTGTTAAGAGGACAGAATGTATCAATTCATAAAAAATATGCTTAGAGCAATGCCTGGAACACAGTGAGCTCACAATAAATATTAGCTGTTTTTATTCTTACAGTAAACACTTGATAGATAATTGCCAAATGAATGAAAAATAAAACATACAATAACAAACCAATAAGAGTTAATTTCATTAATGCCACACTTATTATACTACCCTATTTCCTAGTAAAGATAAATTATGATATATATTGGGTTGGCCAAAGAGTTTGATAAACTAGAAGAGACTGCTATTGGGGGAACATAATTTGCCTATAATTCACCAGTAGAAAAAAACAAAATCATTTTAAGAAATCCCATTAGATACAAGTGATCAAGTTCCATTTTAGTAATTAATATTTCCTAAAATCAAAATCATTGCAATAAAATTGTGAAATAAAGCAATTTATTGAAGATGAAAATGAATTATCTTCTTATACTAGAATAATGTTTTAGAAGTTAAGAATTCAGAGGTATTCTTCCTTATTGCAACTGTGTTGCTCTCCTACCGGTCCAACTAGTAAATCTAACAAGAAGAGTAACTAAATATTGGGGTAAATTGGGTAGTTTAGGTCATTTTCCAGGTATTAAACCAGAGACTGTCTTTCTAATCTCAAATGTGAAAAAATTTTGCATGTTATGACAGCTTCTAACTCCTTGAAAGTCTTATTACCTAGAAAAATATTATTCAAAGATATATTATTTTCCTTGGGTCAAGGTTGAACAAGGGATTTTTCAGGTAATCAATAGAAAATACACTGGAGAAAGTATACACATTGTAGGTCTACATTCTTGTCATCAAAGCTATTTTACAACTGAGGAATATTTTTTTCCTTTGCTTTTACTCTTAGCTAAATTATTACTCTTGGTAATAATTATTGTGTAAAAATTATGATAGGAAAACAAAGAAAATAAAAGTGACCCTAGAATAAATTTAGGAATTTCTTCCTTCCCTTCCCTTCCTCTCTTTCCCATTCCCTAACTTACTCCTTCCTTCCTTCCTTCCTTCCTTCTTTAACCTGATTTGCTCTTAATTCTTTTTGTGCTTTACTGTAGCCTAGATTAAACATATGGAAAATTCTTACTTTGCCTCTAATCTTGAGAGGGGGAAAAATAATGTCAATATTTTGATTTCTTTTTTTTGGTAACTTATGTTCTTATCTTTTTACCTAGATGCTTTATTCCTGTCCTTCTTCCAAACAATTTAGGCAAAGATACTGGCTCTGCACATGCTACTATACTATTTGTCAATAAAATGCAGTATCCATGAGGGAACTCACCTGTCTGACATTTCTTTCTTCTAGGAGAACTTACATCTATATTTCTGATTTTGCAGAATTTTATTTCATTTCTTCCACTTTCCCCTCAACAGTATCCTGGTAAGCAGTTAGCAGCAATATTATTATTCACATTTAAAAGGGAGGAAATTGAGGCTGAAAGACGTATTTGAGGTCACACAGGTAAAGCCCTGAGAGTCACTGGAGAGCTGCAGCAAACATTCGCTAGAGAAAACTTGGACTCAGAGCACACTACAGCATGAAGAGGTAAATGCACTTCCTTTGAATGTGGAAAGCAAAGTGATTTGTTAGAAAACATGCAGTTTTACAAATGAGCCAAGAATATGCTTTGCCCAAAGAGACACCTGGAATTAACTGCTACTCACTTAAGAGATCAATGAGACACATGTCAGGGGATTGAAGTGTGGCAGAGTCACCAAGGCAGAAGACTTTTATGTTGGCAAGAGCAGTGCCTCCGTTAGATCTTTTAATTGCCTAAACATTAGGAGCAAGCTATCACCTTGTTGATGAAAACTGTTACTTGGTGCCTGGATATTTGGTGTCCCTACCTTCAGTGGATTTAAAATAAATTAAAGGTTTGAATATATGAGGAAGAAATTTACCTCTTAGCTAAACTCCTTAGATCAAAGTCTTCCTGTCTAAAAAGTAACTTTAATTAGGCATTATTCCTTCCTCTTTCCATCTCCTTCCTTCCTTTCTTCATTCCTCTTTGCCTTCCTTCCTTTCTCTTTTTACTTTTCTGCTGAGATAAATTTTGTAACTTACTTAGAAATGTCATGAATGCTTAAAAAGAGCAATTTTAGTTACTGTTATTAACAAACTTTTAAAGCCAAGTGCTATGGTATATTAGCATTCATGACCAACAGAAAAATAAAGCTCAGATCCTTCCCTTGAGGAGGTTATAAGCTAGTGTGAGATGAAAGATATGGGTACAACTAACCATACCACAATTTGAAATGTGATAAGTTGTATTCAATAAAATAGAAAGATACAAGCGAATTGTCATTGGAGTTCAGAGAGAAAGAGACTGATTCCAGTTGGGAATAGTGAAGTGAGGCAAAGCTCAAATAATTAATATCAGAGGATATGTCATCTCTCTCCTTTCTTCTCCTTGGTTCGATCAGAATGTATGTCATACTGCACAGCTATTTTGGAGGGAGTTCCTTAAAGCAATATAGTAGTTTTAGACCAAATGAAAGGCATCTTAGATATTAAGTAAAATTCCATTCTGCCTCATTCTGTCATTTGGAAACTTTTCTTCAGTGGAATGAAATGCTTTAACTTCAGAAATTTGCCTCAGTTCAATCCTGGAATCTTAATGGTATGCTTCTTCATGGATCATGATAGATTTGTCTCTCCTGTGTCCTCCCTACATGAAATACAACATTAACATTAATTATGCCAGTCAACAGCAACCACATTTGATATGGGATTGTTGGGCAGGGATTTTAGCAAGCACAGTTGGGAAAAAAAGCACAACAAGCTAATTAATGTACTATGGCAAAGATGAAACTCTACTACAATCATTGCCAGAGTTGTCTCATTACAAACCATCAGAAGGTAGAGAATACAAGATACCTTTGAAGCAATATGTGAAACACTAGCTAATTCATATATTTCAGTACAAGTTGAGGACACCAGTCCTCAAAAATATCTTGATGATTGGAAAAACATTCACTCTGAAGAAGTCCTGAAGGTATATTTTATAAATCTATGCTTATGTGTCAATCATTGTTAAACATATGCCACATACAATTTTTAGACACCTACTTCCATTAGCTAATTTCTGTTTATTCTTAATTTTCCTGGTTAGGGTTTTTAAACTCCTTTGGCCTTTTTTTTTTTAATCAGCTATGAATGAATATAACATCTCTTTATCCATCCATTCATTCCTTCAATAAATATTCATTGAGAACCAGTATGTACCAGAAAATGTTCTAGGCACTTGGCAATATGGCATTGAATAATACATAAAAGATCTTTGCCCTCATAAACTGTGTGCTATTTTATATTCAAATAACATATACAAGGGGAAAATGGAAGACCCAATAGCAATAAGTGTTATGAATGAAATAAAGCAGGGTGCTGTTAGAAACGGTCTCAGGTAAGTCACACATTTGATGGCATCATGGAGAAAGGACTCACTAAAGAATTAGTATGGAGTTGAGACATACAATGTAAGAAGAAACCTTGTTCTATAAAAAACTGGAGAGAACTGCTGGAGAGTTTTCAAGTTGAAGACAGTAGCAAGTGTCAAAGTTTGAAGGCAGAAATGAGTTTGGTTACTCAAGAGACTGTCCCCAAAACAGCATGGCTGAAATACAGTAAGGGAGAAAATAAGCAGAAACCATGTTATGCAGAGACTGGTAGGGCAGGATAAAAAGTTTGGCTTCTTATTCTTGCAGTGGGAAGCCACCAGCGTGAGATCATGTACTTTACATCTTTAAAGGATCCTTCTGGCTTTTGTGTACAGTCAACAGGTAACAATTAGAAGGAACAGACTTGTTAGGAAGCTATTATAGTCATACAGATCAGAGGTGATCAATTCTAATGATGATAGAAGTAGAGAGAAGTGGATGAATTGAGACTTGCTACTGGATAGGATATGTGGGATCATGATGACTCCTAGGTTCTTGCCTGAACAGGTAAGCAGATAGAAGTATAATTTACTGAGGTTGGCAAAGGCTAGGGCAGAATTCGTTTACAGACTCAGAAATGAAGAGTTCTATGTCAGACGTATTGTTTTTGGTATATCGATTAGATATTGAAGTAGCAGTTTCAAGTGGGTAGTTGAATACATGCGTAAGAAGAAATTTGTCTGTGTTGGCAGTGAATATCTATTAAATATGAAGTTAAGTACTCATATTCACTAATACAGTCTTTGCTTGGTATCTGCGTAGGATTGGTTCCAGGTCCCTCGTGGATACCAAAATCCTGGGATGCTCAAGTCCCTTACGTAAAATGGTGCACTACTGTTGGCCCTTCATAACCACAGGTTCTGAAACTGAGGATTCAACCAATTCAATCTGAGGTTAGTTGAATCTGTGGTTGTGGACCCCTCAGATAAGGAGGACAGAGTAAACTCACAAATTCATTAGGACAATATCATAATCCCATTTTATGGATCAGTAAAATGAGGTTCATAGAGATTTGCTACTTGCCAGTAACTGACAATTAAAATTAAACCCCAGTACTTCTAAGTTCATTCTTTTGGAATCCTATGCTCCATGCCATTGAGGTTCTTGAAAGGACAACCTGCACAAGAAAGTTAAATAAGATTTCAAGATAGTACATGATTAATTACATTAAGAATGAGGTAGTACATTAGGAATGAGTCATCAGGGTTTACAGCTAGGCAGACATAGATTTAATAATAGGTTTGCTATATAATAGCCTTGTGACATCAGGCAAATCATATACTCTTTCTGAATCTCAGATGTTTTTTATTTATTTAAAATAATGTGTACTTTGCAAATTTCTTTCGAGGAGATCAAAAAATAGGTGTGAGCACCTGGCAAAAATCAATGAATACTAGTTTGCTTCCTTTATTCTGCAATCAAGAGTATTAGTGCTAATTAAATCCCCTAGCTTTCTGTGTGCAGTGGGTAGGGACAATTAAGTTCAATAATGTTTAATATAATCTTGTTTTTACTAAATGGGTTGTGGAGATTCGATAGCCAGCTTTGCATAAAGTGAAAAGTTGGAATTTTGGGTAAAGGATTGTGTTTTATTCTATTTGAATAATGACCCTTTTTAGAAGACAAACCTGGTATCCTTTTCCTCTTTCAAACTGAGTTAGGAGAGATACATTTTCAAAGCTAAATTATCTAAAGGCTTTTAAGCTTCATTCAAATTATCTCCTTAGTCATTTTTAATATTCATTAACCTAAAATGTCCTTCAAGGAATATTATTCAAATATATATTTGCTGTTCAAATAATTAGATTGTCTATAATAATGATTGAAATCAAATACAAAATTATTTAAATTAACAATTAATCAATTTAATATTAAAATTAATAATTAATCTGAGTATCAGATTAAAATATCATATATAGTTTTTGACTGAATGTATGTATGTATTACATTTTACATGAAGATATGAAATTAACCAGGCACCATCTCTGTTAGATTAACACCATATTATTAAGTGAAACTACACAATTGAAGGGTAATAGGCTGAAGGGTGCTGCTTTAGTATATTAACTTGCCATTATTTAATTAGTTTTGTTTTTTGATAATAAGTAATTACCTCCTAGTATCAACACATATTGAAGTGCAATTATAAAAGTATTAAATTGAATTTTATATGTAGTTGGATCATTGTAAAATACTGAGACCTACGTTGTTTTTACAGGTACATGTTGAAGAGGTTGGGAGAAGAGTCAATAAATAAGGCAGGAGTACTATGCTATATAATAGAGATACAAATATGAAGAAACCATGCCCTAGTAACTAACTCTCAACCTGGTGATATGCCGTAAGTGAAGATTTTTCCTACATTTTCTCTTTGGATATGTAGTAGGCCATTCTGTGATGGCATATCCATGGTGGTTAAAGATATCAAAGGAAGGCAATTCCTATGGCGAAGTGAGCCCTGCTCCCATTAAGTTAAAAAAATTGCCTAGCTACTCAGAGGATAAGGGGGGACAGGAATAATGCTGTTCCAAGAAAGTGGCATGTTTGTGATTAGCTGAAGACAGGATCTAGAGTTATTCAAATGGCTGCAGGGATGAGGAGGCAGCACACAATCTGCCATGCTAAATTATACACGGCGTATCTTTGCTTTTGCCTTTCTACCTAAATAACAACTATAAAATCCAGTTTTGATGCTACAGAAGTAGAAAGAAAACTGCACCATATTTCAAATGTTATTTAGTCCTTCCCCATGTACCACAAAAGTTCCTGTTTTATCACATATCTGAGAGTTACACATATATTTTGTTTTATTCTTTTTCTTCTGAGAGCCTGTTGTAAAATGTGCTTTTGTGCATTTGCAGCATGTTAGGCAGGCGGAGGCAGTTGCTGTGTGTTATAAATTAGAAAAGGCAGGGGACTTGCACCCTCCCCACTCTGCCTCCACCTACCTTTGAACAGGGCAAGAGGAGAATACAAAAATTGAATCTCACATCTACTGTTGGTAGCAGGTGAAGACAGGAGAAAGGACATGTAAACATTTAATAAACAGAAACCTCACATTAAATAGGGTTGGATGACCAGAAGGGGAGCTTTCGTGCCTTGCAACAGGCATAACAGAGATCCCAACAGGAGGAACGATTCCTCTTCTTTCCTGGCAAGGACTCAGCCAATGAGAAGCCACTAACTCTTTGTTTACTATACCCTCCCAACTTACTTTTCCTCTCCATAAAAGTGTTCTCCCTCCCTTGATGTGCAGGGATTTGCACATAGCTTGCCATGGTTGCAGATCCTGAATTGTAATTCTTTGCTTACCCTGAATAAACCCATCTTTGCTGGAGGAATGTCTGGCAATCTATTTGTTTAAGGTCAGCTGAAGCATAGTTTGAGTAGATGACCAGCAGGGAGAAAGAAGGCCCTTCTTTATGCTGGGGCTCTACTTCTTTCATGAGATTTGAGTGCAAATTGATAACCAGAAACACGATACTTCTGAAGCATTAGCAACCCCAGTCATCTGAACTACTTTATTTTTCAAGAAATGGGATGTACATTTTTTTTTACAGGTAGTCATATTATTTAGAATTATATGTGTACATATGTATGTGTACATATATATATTATATCTTAATATTTTAAGTAACATCATAATAGTCTAAATAATGTTACTGTGTAACATATACCATTTATATATACATTATGCATCTGTATCTAATATATGTATCATCAAGAAAAACAAAGCAAGTAAATGAAAAATTAGTTATTTTATTTTACATTTTTGAATTATTATTATTATCAAAGCCCATTAGTAAATGGAAATTAATTAGTAGGATTTAGGACTGTAGGGCATTTGAAAAAGCCCTAAATTCCTCAGCCTTTAGGGTTTCTTATTAGGTTTATACCCTCTTGGGTAAACTATCAGGTCCTCGGCAGATGAGCAGTTAATACTTTGGTGGCTAATTTGATTGAGAAGTGTATAGAGGGAAAAAAAAGAAAGTAAAAAAAATTATTTTCTCTAGATTTTTAGAAGAGAGGAGGAATCCGAGAGGCTTTTTGTCGCTTGAACCTAAAAAACATTCTAGCAGATCTCTAAAACTATATATTGTTTTTATATTTGGTTACTTGACCATTTATCCAGATCTTATCTTCAAAAACAACCAGTTTTCTTTGTGTTAACTCCAAGAAAACAGCTTTTAATAATAAAACTCACTTGGCAAATTACTTACAACAGGTGTGTGCATTCTTTATCTTTCTATTTTAATTATTTAGCCATTTCTGGCATGGTAGACTGCTCCTTTGGGAGAAATTAACAATATTGCTCTCTACCTGCAAATGCATATTCCTCTGTCACTCATTCACTTATTTCTGAATTGGCACAAATTAAAAGTGTATTTTGCAAGATAAAACTCAATTATGGAAATTCCTGATAGATCTGCTACCAAGTAAATATGAAGTAAATATACAATAAAACAGTTTTAAGAATATTAGTGATGACAAAACTATATCTAAAATCTTGGAGAGAACAGGATACTTTAATTAGAACTAAAAATGTTTTGAAATGTTTTCATCTTAATTGAATTAGTTACCAAATGATTTAAATAATACATAGAAACCCAAATTTAATTCCTTTGAATAAGTACTTATGAAATCTGTTTGTCTATGCAATTTGTTTGGTCTCTGAGATAATATATTTTAGTATATATCATGCTATTACCCATTATTGGCTTTTTATTCAACTCTCTATTTCTGGCTAGGCATTTGTCTGGATATTAAAAGGAGATCATTTGCATTTTTTTCCTTAGACTCCTTTCCAAATGTTAAGAATTCCCCAAAGTTTAAATGATTTTTTTCTTGGCTTATGGATATTCTGTTTAAGAATATCAGAATGTTCTTCTTAAATATACAGAGAAATCCTGCTGCTTTTCTTCTTTCCTCAACTCTTACTTCCAGAGCCCCACAGCAGGGTGCAATAGCATATTCAGTACATTCAATCAAGGACCACGTAAGGCTATTGTAAATAGTGCTGCAATGAACACTGGGGTGCACGTATTTTTTGAATCATGGTTTTCTCTAGATATGGAAGCTCTCTTTTTAGTTTTTTAAGGAACCTCCATACTGTTCTCCACAATGGATGTACCAATTTACATTCCCAAGACATGGAAGCAACCAAAAAGTCCATCGACAGAGGATTGGATAAAGAAGATGTGGTACATGTATACAATGGAATCTTACTCAACCATAAAAAAGAATGGAATAATGCCATTTGCAGCCACATGAATAGACCTTGAGATTGACATACTGAGTGAAGTAAGTCAGAGAGAGAAGGATAAATATCATATGATATCGCTTATATGTGGAATCTAAAAAATGGTACAAATGAATTTATTTACAAAACAGAAATAGAGTCACAGATGTAGAAAACAAACATGGTTACCAGGGGGAAGAGGGGGAGGGAAATACTGGGAGATTGGGATTGACATATACACACTACTATATATAAAATAAATAACTAGTAAGGACCTACTGTATAGCACAGGGAACTCTTCTCAATACTCTGTAATGACCTATATGGGAAAGGAATCTAAAAAAGAGTGGATATATGTAAATGTATAACTGATTCACTTAGCTATACAGCAGAAACTAACACAACATTTTAAATCAACTATACTCCAATACGAATTAAAAAAGAAAAAGAACCATTTAAGGAGAAAGAAACAGAGTTATATACCTGAATTATCAGGATGTCCTGAACATAGGAAAATCTCCTGTGTTTAGATAAACCCAGAATTAGATGAGACACATATCTGACGAATAAAAACTTAAAACAAAAACCAGAAAAGTATGTAAAAACCTCAGTTCTCACTGTAGAACGTTAAAAAAAACTACTATTTACAATTTTTTGGCTGCAATGTGTTTATTATGAGCCGCCTCCCGTCAAAAAAAAAAAAAATCCCTATACCACAGCTTGCTCCACACATCTGTAGGAGAGTGCAGTCTTGCCTGCATATATTGGGTTGACCAAAAAGTTCGTTCACGTTTTTCATAACATCTTATGGGAAAACCTAAACGAACTTTTTGGCCAACCCAATACTATATTGAAGAAGAGCCTTCATAAAATTCATAGAGAGGCTGGGATATGCAACAATGCCATGGCAACTTGTGTGTGGATAATAAGAGTGAGTGGGTCTCTGGCACACAGATTCCCGAAGAGAAGCAAGTAGTTGAAGAAGAAGGAAGAGGAGAAGGAGGAGAAAATCAAAAGACAAGTTTTCAAATTCCAGTACCATTTCAGTTGACTGTAAACTTTGCTTCATTCATTTCTCAAATAAAGAAATAAAGGAAGGGTACCTGTCCCCTCCAAGAGAAAGGGCTCCTGTGAGCTTTCATCTGCCCTCACCAAAAAGAAGCCTTTTAAAGCTCAGTACAACAGAAAAAAGTGAAATCCATATAAACCAATTTTATCTAACATTTAAGCCTCTAGAGGAATACTGGAAAGAGCATAGGCTTTTTTTTTTCTCCTAAAAACATTAGATTGGAATTAGGGAACTAAACTATACTACTTGTTTGAAAAACTAGGACCATTATTTAATATTTTTGCCCTCAGTTTTCTCATGTGTAAAATGGGGATAATAGTAGTATTACTTCATCAAATATACGTAAAAGGATACAGACATACTTATTAAATCTTTACTCCTTTTATCTCTAGTTGCATGCTCTAATGCAAATTAGGCTCTTCCCTGAAAACATTATAGACCATAATGTCATCTCAAGTGAATGCCTGCTTTCTTTCTGTTCAGTGGCAGGTAGAATAACTCTGCTGCTTGCTCACAAGAAGAATTTTCTGATCAATAATCCTTGTGTCTTCTCCAAATCTCTTCATTTTAATTCTCATTGTTATTACTACTAGTGCCTTCTTCAGGTAAATTACTTTTTAAATACCAAGGTCTTCAAATTTGACTCTAATCTTTCATCTAGTATCATCTAGGTAATAATAATATCAATAATTCTAACACTTTTAATTTGTATGGTGCTTTAGCATTTAGAAAGCATTTTGATGCATATTATCTTATTAAATGCTCAGAAAACTCTTGTTATGAAGGCAGATATTAATATGTCCTTTAAGGGCTGCAGAAATAAATGGACTTTAGAATACTCTCTGAATGGTAAAGCCAGAATTCAATTCAGGTCTTTCTAATCTCAGAATTCTTTTGCTGTATCATATTGCCTTTCCACAACAAAAATTTCCATGTTGAAGTCTGTTCATTGATTTGGTCTCACAGATATTAAATGTACTGAATTTCTAGTGGGTCCTCAAAATTGTTTATTTCTCTCTATGCTTCATAGGCACCACATTTTTCCCATAAGCATTTTAAAAAACTATATAAAGTAGTTTTTCTATTGGAGTGCACACCATTTTCAGGGACATTCTAGAAACTTGGGGGGCTATGGGGAGCTGAGAAAACTACTTTTGAGATACTCATCTGTTCCCTTTAAGGGGGCAGGAATCTGTCTCTGCAGAGATCATAGCTTTTGACTTCATATTGAATGATATTGAATCGCCCCTGAGATCCTTACCCTTGCCCATTTTCTCTCTCCAATTTCCCCCATCAATTATCCAACTTTACTCTTCCTGAGACCTTCAATCACAATTACTTTCCCTACGTCATACGTGTGACACAAACACACTTTAATAAGACGCTCCCCTCCTTGTCACACAGATTTTCCTCAGATTCCTGGGCCAGTTTTTGACCTATTCTAGTGTTATTCATTGTTTTCCTTGTTTCTTTTGTGAGTCTCCAATCCCTAATCCTCTTCTGCAATGAAATTGCTTTTTTAAGATTAATTTTTTCTAACCAAATAAAAAATATTTCTAACTATACTCATCTTTCCTGAACTCTCTGTTATATGACTCCACTGACCACTTCCTCTTTTCAAAAATTTCTTTCTTTATATATATGTATCACTGAATCACTTTGCTATACACTTGAAATACTGTAAATCAACTATATTTCAATAAAAAATTAAAAATAAAACAAAATACACATATGTAAAACAATTTCTTTAAGATTGCATTTTTTGTTTTGTTATTGTTTTTACCATATCCCTTCCCGATCTTTAATTTCTTCTTCTTCTTCTTCCTTCACAATCTGTATGCAAGGCTAGCCCACTCTGTTTTATAATAGGCTATATGTGGAATGAACTACAAATCATCTTCACTTAGATGGCCCACCAGCAACTAACTCTAAAAATGCCCAGAATGAAGTATGTCTTATTCAGAATGGAATGCCCTCGTTTTTATTGCATAAACTGCTTCTCCGTCCTACAACACTTTTTTTTTTTTTTCAATAGCAGCTTTATTCTTCTGGAATTCTAAATAAGGAAAGAGCTGGTTTTGATGCTTTTCTCTCCCTCATGCCCTTCAGTTACCAAGTTCTACACTTGTATCTAATGCCTTCTTAAACTGCAGTTAAAGAGGGTGACATGGCTTTGGACTGATAGGCTTCAACAGCTGCAGATCTCTAGGCCCCTGTGCCGCTGGGAGAAGCTCTACTTGAGTAAAACTGTGAAAGAACTGGAAAGAACCTGGAAGTTGTACACCATGAAAAAGGAAAATCATATTTCTTCAGATCCAAGCAGTTCTTTTGCATGTCATCTCCACTGCCCAGGCCCTTATCAAACCACATCTAGATTTGTAGTGTTTTAATTGAAAAATCTTAAATAACTAATGCTGAATAACACATTATTATTTTATGAGGCATTTTAACATATACCTTTAAAATGTGAAAATTATACCACAAGAAAGTGGTATTATTACTGTAGATTTTGTAAACGAGAAAGTTGAAACTTAGAGTGCTTTAAGTAAATTTCTCATGATAACTTAAACTAAAAATCTCAAATTCAAAATTTTGCCCTATGTCTACTTTATCATGCTGGCTTCCGCCTTGTGTACCTGAATTTGTACAATCCATGTTTCCTCTGGCAGTTGAGGAAAAACATTTTTCCTCATAATAAAAATATTTTGATCATGGAACAGTGATAACAATAATATTTATCCTGTAAAATTAAACTCAGCTTTCAAGGTCTTCCAAACACTAGTATTGTTTCAGCTATCCAACTTTATTTCTTGTTTCTCCCCCATATACCTTTGCTCCCTTTGGGCTACTCTTTTCACCATTCTCCATATTCAAGACAAAGTCTCCTAATTCTGTGCCTTCATTTATATAGTTCTTCTCACTCAAAACCTCTATGTTCTCTCCTTCTTACTTTAATCTTCATCATTTAAAATGCACTTCAAATTTCACTTCATCTCTGAAATCATTTATATACGAATACGTTTATCTATAACTATGGCTTTCTGCATGTACCTGGGTGTATAACCACATTCTAAAATGGAGAAGCCAGTCACGTGTTTAGATTCTTGTAAGAAGATGTGGTACATATATACAATGGAATATTACTCAGCCATTAAAAAGAATGAAATAATGCCATTTGCAACAACATGGATGGACCTGGAGAGTATCATGCTAAGTGAAGGAAGTCAGACAGAGAAAGACAAATATCATATGATATTGCTTATATGAAGAATCTAAAAAAAATTATACAAATGAACTTATTTACAAAACAGAAACACTCACAGACTTAGAGAACGAACTTACGGTTACCAGGGGAAAGGGTGGGGGGACAGATTGGGAGTTTGGGATTGACATGTACACACTACTACCTTTAAAATAGATGACCAACAAGGACCTACCTCATAGCACAGGGAACTTGGCTCAATATCCTGTAATAACCTAAATGGGAAGAGAATTTGAAAAAGAATTGATACTTGTATAGGTATAATGGAATCACTTTACTGTACACCTGTAACTACACATCATTGTTATATTCCAATATAAAATAAAAATTAAAATTAATTTTTATAAAAGCACTGCAAAGAGATATACATTGAATTCTCACATATCACTTTAAGAAAGGAAGAAGATTCTGAAAAGTGGGAATTATCTCAGAAAAATCCATGTATTATTATGATATGATGTTGCTTACTTGATTGTTTTCTTTTAGAAAATTCTTAGTTTTTATAATATTTAACATCTTATGCAATATAGCTACATTGTTTGAAGGGAGCATCATGTGTATTTCGATTCCCTGGAATGCCAAGATCACTACTGAGCTGAAAATACACTTGAGGCTAAAAACAATGCAGAATGGTTTTTCTAGGAAGTGAACCATAAATTTCACTTCCTAGGACACTAGGGATAAATGTCAACACATCCCGTATCAAACTTCCATGTTTTATTGCTAACTTGTTCTAAAAAAGAGTCCATTTAAGCCAGGAATGCTGAAAAAAGTCTAAATATATTTGTACTTAATAAAATCATATGCTAAACTTTACATTTACTTCTCCAATATATTCGTTAGCCAAGTTATCACATGCCCATGTGTTTCTTTCATTAAAGAACAGTATGTAAATCTTATCTCATTTTGATAATTTGTATAAGTTAAAAGAAAAAAGATAAATCTAAGCAGATTCTAAGTGGTTACTTAACAGGCCAAACTCTCACTGTATCTATGTACATCCAGCCTATAATTCTCATAGAAGTAGACAGATGAAGCACGG
This sequence comes from Phocoena phocoena, assembly GCF_963924675.1. Classification (NCBI taxonomy): domain Eukaryota; kingdom Metazoa; phylum Chordata; class Mammalia; order Artiodactyla; family Phocoenidae; genus Phocoena; species Phocoena phocoena. The sequence goes on from NC_089222.1 coordinate 55,598,118, forward strand.
TCATCTGTCAACCTGCAAAAGATCCACACCAGGCAGACAGGCAGTACTTGCTCTAGTCACTGATTGAGCCACTTATAGGGGATTTATACAAGTAGAAGGAAACATACTTTGATTTAGCAGCTTGGGTTATGTATTCAGAGGATTATACTAAGAGGACTCTGACATACATGAAGACATATTGGCTTTTAACAATATTTCACACCATAACATAACAAAATATCAGTTAAGAAAGAGATAAGAGATATCTAATGACCTACAACAAACAGCAGAATCTTCATGGAAAACCAACATGAGAACAAAAGAAACAAATGCCTACTCTCCTTTTAGATTACCTAGGTGTGAAACATTTTAAAAGAATTCATTGCTAAAATGTGAGGCTCTGACAGCAATGAGCAGTCACAAAGAAGAAAAAGACAAAAATATGGATCTTAGTGATGAATATAATTCTAAAATTCTGAACATTTTCTGTCTTATTTATAAACTCAGCCATAAAACATACTAAATAAAAAATTTCCCATAAAACATATTGATTTGAGATTGTAGGGAACGGAAATGAAAGATTTATTTGTAATACACTCTTTCCTATTAAAAGGAAAAAATGAATTTCATTATTTTCAGAGTGACTCAGTGAAATAGAAGTATTATTATTGGCATTGTTGGAAAGGATGAAATAAGAGACAGCTTTATTCATTGACTTATTCCCAGAGATTCAGGAAGCTATAAACAGAGCATAGAGACTCTTTATCCTCTCTATAAAGCTTAGATCTAAAGAAATAGTAAATAAAACTTCCTGATGGTTTTATTTTATTCAGATTTCAGAATGGAATTCTGTTAGCTTTAAAGCAAAATTCTCATTTATGGAGTGCAAGAAATGGGAACAACTTTAGAAATCATCAAATCTAACCCTCTAATTTTACAGAGTTAGACCCAGAAATTTTGCCTAAGGTAAATTAGACATTAAGACACAGAAATTTTAGTTTACATATCCAAGGACGTGCAGATGATAGAAGAAGGGTGTTGGTAATGCAAATCTTACGGATACCAGTGGAGGGTTCTTGCCACTCTACCATGCTGCCCTTCATATCATGACGATGAGAAAGAGAGAAACAACCTTCAACATCTGGGAGTTGGCCTGGTACTCAGAGCTAGACACTGGTTTTCTTCTCTTGAACATATATACTTTCACAGAACATCAACATCAGACAAGGCTACTCTGATGTTGATAAATTAAGACAAGGTAAAATCATTTCATAGTCATGGCTGATAAGCATAATGATATAATCATTATCTGTGCCACAAAGAAGACCAAACATCCCAATCCTGACTAATATGAGGGACTGCTGCCTCATACCAATTACAACTTTAGCTTCAGTTTATTTCTCCTGCCTTATAGATGATATTTATTAGATACTCAATCATTGAAATATCCCCACTTCTTGACAAATTCAATCTAGAGCAAAGCCCTTCTTCCTTGAGTCTTCTGCAAAGTCATCTAGTTCAAGTTCAAATCCTAAAAGTCCTTTCAAACAGCCTCTTACTGAGACATTTTCCCATTGTATGTTCTCTCCCTACTTTTCAGGAGCAATAAAATAACTTTACTGAACTGTAAGTGTATCCCCAGAGATCTTTGACTGGAGCGAACTGACAGTATAAAAGAAACCATTTGTGCAAAACACAAAAAGATGATACATGTTGGAATTCATAAAGGTAGTCCAATTACAGGATTAAAATTGCACACTTAAAAAAATTTGCTTATATAATATCATCAATACTAATATCTGAGTAGTTTTCTTACATTCAATTAAACCGAGCAAAGATTACCTGCAAACAAACACCTTTTTGTTTCTCCAAATTGTTAAATGTTTTTCTCTGACTTTCATATTTGTTCTTTTATTAGAGAAAAAATATTCTTGCCATTCCACTTCCAGACAAGATCAAATAACAGGAATTATCCCCTTTATTTGAAATAACTGAAAGGAAAAAAAGACAAAAATATAAAGCGGATCGGGAAGATGGCAGAAGACTAAGGCGGAGATCACCTTCCTCCCCACAGATAAACCAGAAATACATCTACACGTGGAACAACTACTATAGAACACCTACTGAACGGCTGGCAGAAGACCTCAGACCTCCCAAGAGGCAAGAACCCTGCCCCCCACACGTACCTGGGTAGGGCAAAAGAAAGAAGAATAAACAGAGACAAAAGGATAGGGACGGGACCTGCACCAGTGGGAGGGAGCTGGGAAGGAGGAAAGGTTTCCATACACTAGGAAGCCCCTTCGCGGGAGGAGACTGCGGGTGGCGGAGGGGGAAAGCTTCGGAGCCGCGGAGGACAGCACAGCAACAGGGGTGCAGAGGGAAAAGCGCGGAGATTCCCGCACAGAGGGTCAGGGCCGACTGGCACTTACCAGCCCGAGAGGCTTGTCTGCTCACCCGCCGGGGCGGGCGGGACTGGGAGTTGAGGCGCGGGCTTCGGTCAGAGCGCCGGGAGAGGACTGGTGTTGGCGGCGTGAACACAGCCTGCAGGGGATTAGTGCACCATGGCTAGCCGGGAGGGAGTCCGAGGAAAAGTCTGGACCTGCCCAAGAGGCAAGAGACTTTTTCTGCTTAAAGGAGCTCCAGAGACGGGCGTGAGGCGCGGCTAAAAGCGTGGACCCCAGACACGGGCATGAGACGCTAAGGCTGTTGCTGCCGCCACCAAGAAGCTTATGAAGGAGCACAGGTTACTACCCACACACACCCCCACCCCCTTACGGGGAGCCTGCGCAGCCCACCACTGCCAGGGTCCCAGGATCCAGGAACAACTTCCCCAGGAGAACGCACGGCACGCCTCACGCTGGTGCAACGTCACGAGGGCCTCTGCTGCCACAGGCCCGCCCCGCACTCCGGGCCCCTCCCTCCCCGCGGCCTGAGTGAGCCAGAGCTGCTGAATCAGCGGCTCTTTTAACCCCGTCCTGGCTGAGCGAAGAACAGACGCCCTCCAGCGACCTACACGCAGAGGCGGGGCCAAATCCAAAGCTGAGCCCCTGGGAGCTGTGAGAACAAAGAAGAGAAAGGGAAATCTCTCCCAGCAGCCTCAGAAGCAGCGGATTAAAGCTCCACAATCAATTTGATGTACCCATGAATAGACAGAGAATGATCCTAAATTGAGGAGGTGGACTTTGAGAGCAAGATTTATGATTTTTTCCCCCTTTCCTCTTTTTGTGAGTGTGTATGTGTATGCTTCTGTGTGAGATTTTTGTCTGTATACCTTTGTTTCCACCATTTCTCCTAGGGTTCTATCTGTCCGTTTTTTTTTCTTAATAATTATTTTTTATTTTAATAAATGTATTATATTTTATCTATTTTACTTTATTTAACTTTATCTTCTTTCTTTCTTTTTTCCTTCCTTCCCTCCTTCCTTCCTTCCTTCCTCCTACCCTACCTCCTTTCTTTCTATCTATCTACTTCTACTAATTCTTTCTTTCTACTTTTTCTCCCTTTTATTCTGAGCCGTGTGGATGAAAGACTCTTGATGCTGCAACCAGGAGTCAGTGCTTTGCCTCTGAGGTGGGGGAGCCAACTTCAGGACACTGGTCCACAAGAGACCTCCCAGCTCCACATAATATCAAATGGCAAAAATCTCCCAGAGATCTCCATCTCAACACCAGCACCCAGCTTCACTCAACGACCAGCAAGCTACAGTGCTGGACAACCTATGCCAAACAACTAGCAAGACAGGAACACAACCCCACCCATTAGCAGAGAGGCTGCCTAAAATCATAATAAGTCCACAGGCACCCCACCAAATGTGGACCTGCCCACCAGAAAGACAAGATCCAGCCTCATCCACCAGAACACAGGCACTAGTCCCCTCCACCAGGAAGCCTACACAACCCACTGAACCAACTTTAGCCACTGGGGACAGACACCAAAAACAACGGGAACTAAGAACCTGCGCCTGCAAAAAGGAGACCCCAAACACAGTAAGATAAGCAAAATGAGAAGACAGAAAAATACACAGCAGATGAAGGAACAAGGTAAAAACCCACCAGACCTAACAAATGAAGAGGAAATAGGCAGTCTACCTGAAAAAGAATTCAGAATAATGATAGTAAAGATGATCCAAATTCTTGGAAATAGAATGGACAAAATGCAAGAAACATTTAACAAGGACCTAGAAGAATTAAAGATGAAACAAACAACAATGAACAACACAATAAATGAAATTAAAAATACTCTAGATGGGATCAATAGCAGAATAACTGAGGCAGAAGAATGGATAAGTGACCTGGAAAATAAATAGTGGGAAAAACTACTGGAGGACAGAATAAAGAAAAAAGAATGAAAAGAACTTAGGACAGTCTCAGAGACCCCTGGAACAACATTAAATGCACCAACATTCGAATTATAGGGGTTTCAGAAGAAGAAGAGAAAAAGAATGGGACTGAGAAAATATTTGAAGAGATTATAGTTGAAAACTTCCCTAATAGGGGAAAGGAAATAGTCAATGAAGTCCAGGAAGCACAGAGAGTCCCATACAGGATAAATCCAAGGAGAAACACTCCAAGACACATATTAATCAAACTGTCAAAAATTAAATACAAAGAAAACATATTAAAAGGAGCAAGGGAAAAACAACAAATAACACACAAGGGAATCCCCATAAGGTTAACAGCTGATCTTTCAGCAGAAACTCTGCAAGCCAGAAGGGTCTGGCAGGACATATTTAAAGTGATGAAAGGGAAAACCCTACAACCAAGATTACTCTACCCAGCAAGGATCTCACTCAGATTTGATGGAGAAATTAAAACCTTTATAGACAAGCAAAAGCTGAGAGAGTTCAGCACCACCAAACCAGCTTTACAACAAATGCTAAAGGACCTTCTCTAGGCAAGAAACACAAGAGAAGGAAAAGACCTACAATAACAAATGCAAAACAATTAAGAAAATGGGAATAGGAACATACATATAGATAATTACCTTAAATGTAAATGGACTAAATGCTCCCACCAAGAGACACAGATTGGCTGAATGGACACAAAAACAAGACCCATATATATGCTGTCTACAAGAGACCCACTTCAGACCTAGAGACACATACAGACTGAAAGTGAGGGGATGGAAAAAGATATTCCATGTAAATGGAAACCAAAAGAAAGCTGGAGTAAAAATCCTCATATCAGACAAAATAGACTTTAAAATAAAGACTATTTGAAGAGACAAAGAAGGACACTGCATAATGATCAAGGGATGGATCCAAGAAGTATAACAATTGTAAATATTTATGCACCCAACATATGAGCACCTCAATACATAAGGCAAATACTAATAGCCATAAAAGGGGAAATCGACAGTAACACATTCATAGTAGGGGACTTTAACACCCCACTTTCACCAATGGACAGATCATCCAAAATGAAAATAAATAAGGAAACACAAGCTTTAAAAGATACATTAAACAAGATGGACTTAATTGATATTTATAGGACATTCCATCCAAAAACAACAGAATACACATTTTTCTCAAGTGCTCATGGAACATTCTCCAGGATAGATCATCTCTTGGGTCACAAATCAAGCCTTGGTAAATTTAAGAAAATTGAAATTGTATCAAGTATCTTTTCCGACCACAACGCTATGAGACTAGATATCAATTACAGGAACAGGTCTGTAAAAAATACAAACACATGGAGGCTAAACAATACACTACTTAATAATGAAGTGATTACTGAAGAAATCAAAACGGAAATCAAAAAATACCTAGAAACAAATGACAATGGAGACACGACGACCCAAAACCTATGGGATGCAGCAAAAGCAGTTCTAAGGGGGAAGTTTATAGCAATACAAGCCCACCTTAAAAAACAGGAAACATCTCGAATAAACAACCTAACCTTGCACCTAAAGCAATTAAAGAAGAACAAAAAACCCCCAAAGTTAGCAGAAGGAAAGAAATCAGAAAGATCAGATATAAATGAAAAAGAAATGAAGGAAACGATAGCAAAGATCAATAAAACTAAAAGCTGGTACTTTGAGAAGATAAACCAACTTGATAAACCATTAGCCAGACTCATCAAGAAAAAAAGGGAGAAGACTCAAATCAAGAGAATTAGAAATGAAAAAGGAGAAGTAACAACTGACACTGCAGAAATAAAAAAGATCATGAGAGATTACTACAAGCAACTCTATGCCAATAATAATGGACAACCTGGAAGAAATGGACAAATTCTTAGAAATGCACAACCTGCCAAGACTGAATCAGGAAGAAATAGAAAATATGAACACATCAATCACAAGCAATGAAATTGAAACTGTGAGTAAAAATCTTCCAACAAACAAAAGCCCAGGACCAGATGGCTTCCCAGGCGAATTCTATGAAACATTTAGAGAAGAGCTAACACCTATCCTTCTCAAACTCTTCCAAAATATAGCAGAGGGAGGAACACTCCCAAACTCATTCTACGAGGGCCCCATCACCCTGATACCAAAACCAGACAAGGATGTCACAAAGAAAACTACAGGCATATATCACTGATGACCATAGATGCAAAAATCCTCAACAAAATACTAGCAAACAGAATCCAACAGCACATTATAAGGATCATACACCATGATCAAGTGGGGTTTATTCCTGGAATTCAAGGATTCTTCAATATACGCAAATCCATCAACGTGATATACCATATTAACAAACTGAAGAAGAAAGAACATATGATCATCTCAATAGATGCAGAGAAAGCTTTTGACAAAATTCAACACCCATTTATGATAAAAACCCTGCAGAATGTAGGCATAGAGGGAACTTTCCTCAACATAATAAAGACCATATATGACAACACACAACCAACATCGTCCTCAATGGGGAAAAACTGAAAGAATTTCCACTAAAATCAGGAACAAGACAAGGTTGCCCACTCTCACCACTCTTATTCAACATAGTTTTGGAAGTTTTAGTCACAGCAATCAGAGAAGAAAAGGAAATAAAAGGAATCCAAATCGGAAAAGAAGAAGTAAAGCTGTCACTGTTTGCAGATGACATGAAACCATACATAGAGAATCCTAAAGATGCTACCAGAAAACTACTAGGGCTAATCAATGAATTTGGTAAAGTAGCAGTATACAAAATTAATGCACAGAAATCTCTGGCATTCCTATACACTAATGATGAAAAATCTGAAAGTGAAATCAAGAGAACACTCCCATTTACCATTGCAACAAAAAGAATAAAATATCTAGGAATAAACCTACCTAAGGAGACAAAAGACCTGTATGCAGAAAATTATAAGACACTGATGAAAGAAATTAAAGATGATAAAAACAGATGGAGAGATATACCATGTTCTTGGATTGGAAGAATCAACATTGTGAAAATGACTCTACTACCCAAAGCAATCTACAGATTCAATGCAATCCCTATCAAACTACCACTGGCATTCTTCACAGAAGTAGAACAAAAAATTTCGCAATTTGTATGGAAACACTAAAGACCTCGAATAGCCAAAGCAAGCTTGAGAACGAAAAACGGAGCTGGAGGAATCAGGCTCCCTGACTTCAGACTATACAACAAAGCTACAGTAATCAAGACAGTATGGTACTGGCACAAAAACAGAAAGATAGATCAATGGAATAGGATAGAAAGCCCGGAGATAAACCCATGCACATATGGTCACCTTATCTTTGATAAAGGAGGCATGAATATACAGTGGAGAAAGGACAGCGTCTTCAATAAGTGGTGCTGGGAAAACTGGATAGCTACATGTAAAAGTATGATGATTAGATTAGTCCCTAACACCATACACAAAAATACGCTCAAAATGGATTAAAGACCTAAATGTAAGGCCAGAAACTATGAAACTCTTAGAGGAAAACATAGGCAGAACACTCTATGACATAAATCACAGCAAGATCCTTTTTGACCCACCTCCTAGAGAAATGGAAATAAAAACAAATAAACAAACAACTGGGACCTAATGAAACTTTAAAGCTTTTGCACAGCATAAGAAACCATAAACAAGACCAAAAGACAACCCTCAGAATGGGAGAAAATATTTGCAAATGAAGCAACAGACAAAGGATAATCTCCAAAATTTACAAGCAGCTCATGCAGCTCAATAACAAAAAAACAAACAACCCAATCCAAAAATGGGCAGAAGACCTAAATAGACATTTCTCCAAAGAAGATATACAGACTGTCAACAAATACATGAAAGAATGCTCAGCATCATTAATCATTGCAGAAATGCAAATCAAAACTACAATGAGATATCATCTCACACCAGTCAGAATGGCCATCATCAAAAAAATCTAGAAACAATAAATGCTGGAGAGGGTGTGGAGAAAAGGAACACTCTTGCACTGCTGGTGGGAATGTGAATTGGTTCAGCCACTATGGAGAACAGTATGGAGATTCCTTTAAAATCTACAAATAGAACTACCATATGACCCAGCAATCCCACTAGTAGGCATATACCCTGAGAAAACCATAATTCAAAAAGAGTCATGTACCAAAATGTTCATTGCAGCTCTGTTTACAATAGCCCAGAGATGGAAACAACCTAAGTGTCCATCATCGGATGAATGGATAAAGAAGAAGTGGCACATATATACAATGGAATATTACTCAGCCATAAAAAGAAACGAAATTGAGCTGTTTGTAATGAGGTGGAGAGATCTAGAGTCTGTCATACAGAGTGAAGTAAGTCAGAGAAAGACAAATACCATATTCTAACACATATATATGGAATTTAAGAAAAAAAAATGTCATGAAGAACCTAGGGGTAAGACAGGAATAAAGACACAGACCTACTAGAGAATGGACTTGAGGGTATGGGGAGGGGGAAGGGTAAGCTGTGACAAAGCAAGAGAGTGGCATGGACATATATACACTACAAAATGTAAAATAGATAGCTAGTGGGAAGCAGCCGCATAGCACAGGGAGATCAGCTCGGTGCTTTGTGACCACCTAGAGGGGTGGGCTAGGGAGGGTGGGAGGGAGGGAGACGCAAGAGGGAAGATAGATGGGAACATATGTATATGTACAACTGATTCACTTTGTTATAAAGCAGAAACTAGCACACCATTGTAAAGCAATTATCCTCCTATAAAGATGTAAAAATATATATATGTGTAAGGCAATGGTTCTCCTATATATATATGCTTATGTATGCTTTTATTTAAGTGAAATGAATGGCAGCAATAATACAAGAGACAGGAGGGATGAATTAGGATTACTTTGTTATTAAAGGTACTCACTCTACCCAAAGAGTAACAAATAGGGAAGATAATGATTCAATGAAATCAATAATCATTTTGAACATCAATAATCTAAATGCACCAATTAAAAGAATGGGTCAAAAAACTAGAGCCTATGATATGTTTTCTACAAGAAACAATTTAAATATAAAGACATATAGATTAAAAGTAAAGGGATGGAGAAAATGATATGATAACACTAATAATAAAGGAGAAGTAACTGTTAATTTCACACAGAGCAGAAAAGCAAGGAAAGTTAACAGGGATAAAGAGGAGTGTTACATAATGATAAAGGAGTCAATTCTACAAGAGATATAACAATGTTTAATGACAAAGTGTCAAACTACATGAGGCAAAAAATGATAGAACTACTAGGAGAAATAAATGAATCCATTATTATAGTTGGTGACTTCAACACTCCTCTCTCAGAAATGGATAGAAACAGAGGCTGAAAATCAGTGAGGACATAGTTGAACTCACAACACCATCAATCAACTGAATATATTGGACATCTGTTGACTACTACATCCAATAAGAACAGAATGCTCATTCTTCTCAAGCTCACATGGAACATTTCCCAAGATGGACCATATTCTGGGTGCTAAAACACACCTGAACAAATTTAAAAGAATGAAAATTATACAATGCCTACTCTTAGACAACAATGGCATTAAATTAGAAATCAACAGAAAGATTACTCTCAAAATAGTAGAAATTGAGCAATATACTTCTAAATAAGGGGACAAGAAATAGTAAGAGAAATTAAACAATTTTTTGAAGTAAATGAAAATGCAACTTAACAAAATTTGTGGAATGTAGTGAAAGCAATACTTAGAAGGAAATTTATAGCACTGAATACATATATTAGAACAGAAGAAAAATCTGAAATTAATAATGTAAGTCTCCACCTAAGGAAACTAGAAAAAGAAGAGCAAATTAAATCCATACTTAGCAGAAGAAAAGAAATTTTATAAAAATGCAGAAATCAATGAGATTCAAAACAGGATATCAATAGAGAAAATCAGTGAAACTAAAAGCTGATACTTTAAAAAGATCAACAAAATTGATAAGCCTCTAGCCACACTGGAAAAGAAGAGAGTGGGCACACACTAATATCAGAAATGAAAGAGGTGACATCACTATTGGTACTATGGACATTAAAAGGATAATAAATGAATATTATGAACAACTCTGTGGTCACAAGTTTGATAACCCAGTTGAAATGGACCAACTTCTTGAAAGACACAATTTTCTAAAGCTCACAGAAGTAGGTCTATATCTATTAAATGCATTAATCAATAATTTATAACCTTCCAAAAGAGAAAGCATCAAGCCCAGATGAGTTCACTGGTGAATTCTACCAAACATTTAAGGAAGAAATTATACGAATTCTCTATAATCTTTTTCAAAGAATAGACACAAAGGGAATCCTTCCTAACTTATTTTATGAAACCAAGATTACCCTAATATCAAAACCAAACCAAGACATTATAAGAAAACTACAGACTAATATCTCTCGTGAACATAGATGTAAAAATTCTCAACAAAATATTAGCAAATCAAATCCAAAAATGTATAAAATAATTACACACCAAGATCAGGTGAGCTCCTAAGTATTCAAGGCTAGTTCACCATTTGAAAATCAATTAAAGTAATCCATCCATCAACAGGCTAAGAAAGAAAAATTACATGATCATAGCAATAGATGCAGAAAAAGCACTTGACAAAAATCAAATATTCTTTCATGATAAAAATTCTGAGTAAATTAGGAATAGAGGAGAACTTAACTTGATACAGACTGTACAAAAAACTTACAACTAACATCAGTCTTAATAGTGAGAAATATGAAGACTTCCCACTAAGATAAGGAACAAGGTAAGGATATTCCCTCTCAGGACTTTTTTCAACATAGTACTAAAAGTACTAGCTAATACAATAAGGAAAGGAAAGGAAAAGAAAGAAAGGGAAAGGAAAGAAAAGGAATCTCAGTACAGATTGAGAAGGAAGAAATAAAACTATGTTAACAGATGACATAATCACCTATGTAGAAAATCCTATACAAAAAAAAAAAAAACCCTCCTGGAACTAATAAGTGATCATAGCAAGGTTTTGGGGTACAAGGTTAATATATAAAAATCAATTGCTTTTCTATATACCAACAATGAACAAGTGGAACTTGAAATTTAAAACAATACCATTTATTTACATCAGGACTCACCAAAATAAATTTCTTATGTATAAATTAATATAATAATCTAACAAAATATATAAAAGATTTATTTGATAAAAACCACAAATCTCTGATGAATGTAATCAAATAGCTAAATAAATGGAGAGATATTCCATGTTCATGAATCAGAAGACTCAATATTTTCAGGATGTCAGTTCTTCCCAACTTGATCGATGGATCTGTGCAACCCCAATCAAAGCCTTAATAAGTTATTTTATGGATAGTGACAAAATGATTCTAAAATTAATATAGATAGGCAAAAGACCCAGAATAAACACAATATTGAAAGAGAACACAAAGTTGTAGGAATGGCAGTAGTTAGCTTCAAGATTAACTATAAAGCTACAGTAATCAAGACAGTGTGGTACTGGTGAAAGAACAAACAAATAAATCAATGGAACAGAACAGAAAGGCCAGAAATAGACTCCCATAAATATAGACAGCTGATCTTAGACAAAGAGCAAAGACAATAAAATGGAGCAGAGATAGTCTCTTCAACAAATGGTGCTGGGACATCTGGACATCCACGTGTAAAAAAATAAATCTCGACACAGTCCTTACACCTTTCACAAAAATTATTTCAGATTGGATCACAGACCTAAATGTAAAATGCAAAACTTTTAAACTCTTAGAAGATTACATAGGGGAAATCCTAGATGATCTTAAGTGTGGTGAAACCATTTTTTGATACAACACCAAAGAAATGATCCATGAAAGAAATAATTGATATGCTGGATTTCATTAAAATTAAAAACTTCTACTTTGTGAAACAATATCAAGAGAATGAGAATACATGCCACAGACTGGGAGAAGTTAGTTGCAAAGGACGCATCTGATAAAGAACTGTTATCCAAAATAAACAAAAAAACCCTTAAAACTCAACAATAAGAAAACAACCTGATTAAATAATCTCAACAATCTTTTTTTATTTCAAAAGTTAAAAAGCTGATTTTAAAATTTATATGGAAATGAAAAGCATCCAGAATAGTCAAAACAAATTTGAAAAAAAGGTGAAATATGGGAGGACTTACACTACATGATTTCAAGCCTTACTCTAAAGATGTTGTACTCATTAGTGTGATACAGGTATAAATATTAACATTTATATTAGTGGAAATAACAAAGTCCAGAAATAGACATGCATACCTATGGTCAATTGGCTTTAGGTAAGAGATCTAGTAAATTAATGAAGAGATGGTAATCTGTATAAACACATCCAGCACCGTGCTTGTCATGTAAGTGGTGGGTGCTATTGCTATTTTAGTTCTCACAATACTTAATATCATTATAGTATTTAATGCCTTGTGCTCTGGATCCAGGCGACCTGTGTCTGAATCCTGGATCCACTGCTCATAGATTATGTGACCTGGATAATTACTTTAACTTCTACTAGCCTCAGTTTTCTTATCTGTTAAATGATAGTACTTATAGTAGCAAATACTCCACACCATTGTGTTTAAGATTAAATAAGTTAATACATATGAAGTACTTAGAAAAGAAAAAAAAAAAGCTCAGGTCATAGTAAGCACTCCATTAATGTTAGCTATTACTACTAGTATCATTTGTTTAATAGAAATCCATGCTTGACACCACAAGTTCATATGTTGACCTAAGGAACAGAGAACACATTCATATTGGGTTAGGCAAAATACATCCATACAAAATAAGGGATTCAATTATATTAATAAGATTTTATAATAGAATGAGTGATTTTTAACAATAAAATCTTAGTGAACATTACAATAACTACAGTAATAACATTTGAAAAACAAATTATGAATTCCAACTGAATGCAAAACACAAAATGCCTCTCAGATTATTTCTGTCCCTACATAGGTAGACCTGAATGTACTAATTAAAGTGCATCTTGATTTCTTCTTATAACTAAGCTCACAATTCATCTATAACTTAGAGTAATTGAAACAGAATATTTACATAAGTAAAATTGTGTCCTCAACTTTACAAGCCACCAATTAATTAATGCTAGAGGCAAGATTACTGCTCTGGCTGATCTGAGGAACTGAACATTATTTAGGCTTGTTTAAAAGTCATATTATGGGCAAGAGGTGAAGTAGACATATAGTATTGCCTATCAATTATAATAAACATGGAATTGGAACACAATTAATTTTTATTAAAGTAAACCATTTTATTTTGAGTTACGACACAGCTAGTGGCTTTGATTTGTGTCCAAAGGTGATATCACTGGCCTTAAATCACAAAATACACAATTATATTCCTTCAGTAAATATGCAAATGTGTTCATTTCTTCCCTTAATTTCTGCATTTTGTAAATGGTATCACTAATTCACACTGGTTTTTAGTTCTTCTATTATTTCCTTCTTACCTGATAATGATTTTTTCCAGGTTTTCTTTGGTAATTTATTTTCAACTGTTTAAATCCTCTCTTTTCAACAATTTATATAATAGTATGATTTGTCTCCTGATTAAGAAAGAAAAATTCCCTCTTTGAACAGGGCTTCCCAGGCAGATGGGATATCCCACAGATACCATCTCATCTCTCCATAATAAAGACTTGAAGTCAACACGCATTGAACAAACCTAAACTCTCAATCACAGATCATTCATTTATTTTTTCATTCATTTAAAAGAAATGTTGTTGCTTTCTGTGCCAGGAGCTCCGGGAAAGGAGCAGTGATCAAACAATCAGAAATCTCCCTCATGGAGCTTCTTTCTAATTGGGGAGATCGACAATTAAAAGAAGGAAAAGTTTAATGAATACTGCAATACATCAGTGGTAAGTGTTAAGGAGAAAAAATAAATCAAACAGGATATGGATTTTTAGGGAAGTGTGACATTAAGTTCTCCTATGTTACCTTAAAAACTTACATAATTTCATTAAATTTTAATTTTCCTATCTAAAAGCAATGATAATATAATCACTATATTGATTACTTTTGAAGATCAAATAAGAATATGTTAAAAGATAAACACCCCAACTAGTACTTGACACCAAATATATGCCCAATAAGTTAAAACTGATAGTATTTTATTACCACCCTGTATGCTTTATAGTTTCTAGTTTAGATGTAATTAATTTTACATTTATGAGAGATCCATAATCTCCCTCATTGTTTGATTACAAAAAAGATCTAAGTTGATATTTAACTAATATTTAGTATTAGTCAGGTCTACTCATTTGCTGAGATAATTCTCATTTGATAGGTCAATAACTGCCCATAAGTGACAAGCACGGTCTCTTGGGAAATTGTAATCACAAGTAATAAGGCACAACTCATATTTCCCCAGATCTCATCTCCCTGCTGGTGCAAGTCAGAAAATGTTAACTATAGTTAATGTGACATTATTTGTCCTTAACTTATAAGCCTATCATAATTCTCTAAGACCACAAAACAGTCTCCCCACTCTGAGACAAGAATATCTGAGAATTTCCCTAAGGCACTTCACATGAGCTTAAAAACAGCCCCAATTGTGTCCTGCCACCTGCTTCCCGTCATTGATGTCCACTGCTGTAAAGTCAGTAAAGGCTTCCACTACTGTTGCAGTCAGCTGCCCCCATGAGAATAGGTATCCCGGAGCAAAGATGGTTGTACCAGCCTTCTTGTGGTTAGAGTTAGTTGGGTTTCTTTTCCCAAACTTTCAGTCTTTATTTTTATCAGTTTTTATATTTTAGGAGTATTCTACTAAAAAGCAAGTAGTTGGATTTTTTAAACTCAATGTCTAAATATATATGTATATTTAGATTTATTTCTACCACCTTACTCTTGCTGCCTATTATTTAAGATTTTCCTGTTTCCTTTTGTCCTGCACTTCACATTTTATTTTGTGTTAATATAAAACTGTTTTTTCTCTAATTCTGTTTTTACCCTCTTCTGTCAAATAACTTTTTAAAATAATTAGAAAAATAATTTTATTTGTGTGTGTGTGTGTGTGTGTGTGTGTGTGTGTGTCATTAGCCTTAAAATTTTAACATGCATACCTAACTTAAAAGATTAAATGCAGACCAGGTCCTTTATCCTCTTTCTAAACGATTTAAGGATCCTAAACTCTTTAAACTCTCCCAGCTGACATGCTATTGTTATCTTGCCTTTTAATTGTGTCCTTTGAATAAAATCTCTCTACAATTTATATATTATTCAGAGCATTACTTTTTCTAGATAGTCAACATTTTATTAAATTTACCCATAGTTACTTCTCTTTTTACTCACCATATGTACTTTCATCTTATATCTTCCTTTGAGGTTTGAGCATGCTTTATCAGAGATTTACATTTGCTTTAGCCAGACACAGAGGGATATTACCAATGCAACCATCTTTACAGTTCTGTGGGTACAAATATTTAGATAATGTATGTAGTATAATTCAGACCCAAAGACACATAAGCAATTTTATTTATTCTGCTTTAATCCCTAACTGAACAAAGACTTAGAAAACAGTGCCACCTTATTGTGGGCTTAGTGAGTTTGTGTCAGCTCACCCTTTTCTCAGTCCCAGCTTTGGGTGGAGGGGTTGCTAAGCTGACCCCCCTGCTGTGTAGACCTAAGACTTGGGCAACTGTTCCCTGCCCTTTATTAGCTATTGGCATCTTCCTACAGCACTCATAGCCTCTAACGTTGTCTTGCTTTTTTCTGGCTTTACAGAAATGTCTTTTTGTAGGAGCAGACATTCATTGGATAATATTTTGTATATTTTCTCTGGAATTTTGTACATTTTGTGACCAGAGGCTTGGAGGGTCTTTAATCTGCACCTTGCAAACTCTGTGAAATATTTAATTACTTATCTCCTTTCTAAGCTTCAGTTGTTTCACAAGTCCTTTCCCTCAGCCCTAAGGGGCTCTGTCCTCCAGGGAGCATTGCCACAAAAGAATTAACACATAATTTCTCAGCTTCCAAGTTAAAACCGATAATAAAACAAGACAGAAGTACTATTTACTGAGGTAGTTCTTCCACTACCCTTCTGACTAAAGATTTTCCAAGCTAGGGGAGGAAACTTGAGATGGAAGGAAAATTGTTACACATTGGTTTGATATTGGGTAAGAGGTGTATCCTGCCCTCCCTATTAACTTCAAGGGAAAAGGGAATGATGACACAATCCCCCCAAAAATGTTCAGATACAAGATTAGAGGATACACTGGATCTTTCCAACCAGGAATCTTGAGAAGGAGAAATGAGGAAGGAGTCTGCTTCCCCTCATAGTAGAGGAACATAGAAGAAAGATAGATGCTCGGGTGCCAAGGGCCTGAACTAGTCCTGAGAGACAGCCCCGAATCCCAGTCTAACACTTCCTGTGCCTGGGAGGTCATAAGTGATAAAGCAAAATGCTCTGAGAGAGTTCTATGTCTTTGACAAGAGGACATGGCAGCAGAAGGCACCTGGACCATATGGTCAGAGAGGAGGTAAGAAGACAGAACAGAGGAGGCCATTGTGGAGGGACGACCGTGCAATGGCCCAGGCAGATCTGTACACTTTAGAGGATGCCAGCATGGAGCACATGTAGACCATATGCTTTCATTTAACCCACTTGCACCTATGATGCTATCCCACCACTACTCTAGCAGCACCACTGCTCAGATAAACCCTATGGAGAAGAAAAGGATGTCAGTGTGATTACACTACTGAATTGACTTATTTTAAATCATAAATAACTCTTATCCTATAATTTAAGTTGTTTGCTGCTGTCATGTCAAATGTCAGCTCAAAATAGAA
Organism: Phocoena phocoena; assembly: GCF_963924675.1. Taxonomy (NCBI): domain Eukaryota; kingdom Metazoa; phylum Chordata; class Mammalia; order Artiodactyla; family Phocoenidae; genus Phocoena; species Phocoena phocoena. The sequence goes on from NC_089222.1 coordinate 55,615,269, forward strand.
TTGATGTTGAATTAGAGAAAAGCAATTATTTGTATACCTGAATTTACTGTCAGAAAACCCAACCTAACTACATGGCTTTTATAATACAGAGCTGCTTTTGCATCTCAATTCCACTAATCATTGGATGACCTCACGAATTTTGTGCCATTCAGGGCTCTGCTCAAATGTCACCTTCTCAAAGAGTCCTCCTTTATCTCTCTATAAGGACAGATTCTCTGTTACAATTTATCACTTCTCCCTATTTACTTTTTTCTTCATAGCACTTACTACTACCTCATGCTATAGACTTATTTGTGTATGTTGTTGGTCTCCCCATAGAAATAAAATCCAAATGGACTTGGAATTTGTATTGTTCACTGTGATATTCTCAGAGCAAATCTCTGGTACAGACAAAACCTTCAAAAATATATGCAAAATGAATTTACATATGTAAATATATATGCATATATATAATCAAAATACATAGTGAATACTATGCATTAGGTACTACAAAAATGTGATTAATTTCTCCTATCATTTCCCTTTTTCTTCTGTCCCAATTATTCCTGAGAAGGTTATAGGTATGTCTCAGCAATCCTAAAGTAAAGAATTGACTGAATTATGGCATCTGGCAGGAGAAGTAGACTCATGTTTTTGACCCTAAAGTCATAGACGTGAAGAAAATGTTCAAAGAGATGACCTCAGAAATAATATTTTCTTATTTTATAATTTTACCTATCTGAAGTGGTTTCCTTATTGATTGATAGATCAGGTATTTTTAGAGGATGAAAGAAAGGAAGACAACTTCAAGTACTTTTCAGACTAAATTTACACTGGAATTTTTTTTTCTTTGGATCTCTTAGGAAGATGATTGAGTTAGTTATAATTTTTGCATTATGGCACATAACCATCACTGGTCCACACAGATCCTTCTCTTGTTTTGTCTGTTTGTCTGTCTATCTATTTATCTATCTACCTATCCATCCATCTATCCCCTTTTACCTGCCTTTCAACCTAGGCAACAATTCTAAAGTGTTTATCATACATTGCTTTATTCTATGCCTTTATAAAACATGTGTAGTGTTATCTTAAATGGATGTTTTCTTTTGTTGTTGTTTTTTTTTTTTTTTTTTGGTACGTGGGCCTCTCACTGTTGTGGCCCCTCCTGTTGCGGAGCACAGACTCCGGATGCGCAGGCTCAGCGGCCATGGCTCACGGGCCTAGCCGCTCCGCAGCATGTGGGATCTTCGCCAACCGGGGCACGAACCCGTGTCCCCTGCATCGGCAGGCGGACTCTCAACCACTGCGCCACCAGGGAAGCCCTTAAATGGATGTTTTTTAATTAACATGTATGCTGTTTTGTTGTACACTTAAATCTCTCTTCCTTTCTTTCATTCAGCTGTATATTATTAAGATTCGGGCTTGCTGCTATGTGTACATCTTTGTCACTTCCAAGTACCGCATAGTACTCCATTTATTTGTTTTTCTAACTACCACATCTAGCTTATCTACTTTCTGTAAATAATCATTTACATTATTAGAGCAAATGACAAACCAGAAAAGGATCTACTTAAATACTTTTTGCATCCTCATGAAATGAAATGCACCCTTTAAGGAAGTCTCAAACACTTGTGTTTAAGTTCTTCTTTTTGGTTGAATTTTGTTTAAGGTACTTTTGCAACCACCTGAAATACTTGGTCTTATATCTTAAATTAAAAAGTGGGCAATTTGTTTTTCACATTGGCAAAAATTTCTTACATTCACGTATTTATATATACACGTATTCAAGCCTGTTTTCAAAAGGACAAAGGGATCCAAAGAGGCTTCCTCCTGCTGTGAAGGACAAAAACTCTAGATAGAGTACTTTGACACAAAGTGCATTGCTTTGCCAATCTCTAAAATGTCACTTCATGGGTGGCCTGCTGAGTTTAGCTCAGAGCCAAGGTGCCAAGATTGCTAATAAAAAAGAATAAAGGTTAATGAAGGGATAGGGTTATTTATTATCTTGAATAAAATAGCCTAGGTTTTATCTGGATGGTTTGTTCAAGGCATAAGGTCTTGCCTTTGATTTTTAGCATGTATTATTATTTTCTGTGGGCTGTAAATTTTAATGATTTTGCTAGGATATAGTCTTATATTTATTAGATATGAAATTATATTACAAAAATTAATGGAGATATCATAGATGTTAAATATGATGGCTGACATACATGCAAAATAATAAATCCTTCAGAGAACTCTCTTTGAAATTCACTAAATGAGAATCTTGAACATTAAACCATCTTTTTTTGCTCATGAACAATTTACTTAAAGAAAATAAATCTAAACACTTAATGGTGGCATTGTGACATAGGAAAACTGATCTTTTATGGGGGAATATATCATGCTTTAGTTTCACACTTCAGATTTAGGTTTAGGTAATACAATTTCATTTAAAAGGAAACAAACTCTGCCTTAAACTAGCCTTTCAGTCAACTGACAGAATATAAAATACCAAAAGGATGCTGTGCTTTACAGCCAGGACCCCATCTTAAAGATTCCAAGTCATGTGAGAGTAAGCACATATACTATTTATCCCTCAGCTGGTGATTCCAGGAATATCAAATGTGTGAGGTTTACAAAGTGGTTTAGTACTGTGCTGTAATCCAGAATAGGAATTGTCCAGGTTTGAAATATATACAATTTGAAACATTAACTTTGCTGTGACAAAGCCCATAGCTGTGTATAATATAACCATCTCCAAGACCTTAGATTGTTGTCAAATAAGTACTAAGTATAAGGCCATCTTTAAAATGACCACAAGCAGCCATTCCTGTTTCCTATCCTATCCTGCCGTAGGAAAACATAAACAAATCCTCATGAAAAAATTAACCTATTTTCCATTTTCATTACTTTTTCTGTTTGTAGCATTCTTCTGGTTTCTTAGGTTGATTAATACTGTAATGGAACCCACAGTCTATGATACCATTTCTTCCTGAGTAAAACAGTGAGTATTTAATTATTTCCTAAAAGCATTCTACTCTCTAAAATTACTCAGACTATTCATTCAGCAAATATTTTTTTCAGTGGCTGATACATGCTGATCACTATCCTAAATATTGAGGACATAGCCATTAAAAAATTCTTATAGAACTTTTACTGTAAGCTTTATCAGGAATACCAAAGATCATTAGAAAAACTAATTTTCACAAAAAACTGCATAGGCAATCTACAGAATACCATGTGTAAACCTCGAAGATCAACACTTTAACTTTTAGGTCAGAATAATTCAGTTTTTAATCTTTGGCGAAGAAAAATCTTTATTATCCTATTGAGGAAGATCAAAAAGTATAGTGATTATTAGATATGTTAAAAATATTCTGGTTCTCCTTCTGAGTAGAATTGTGCTTTCCAGTTTCCTTGAAATTAAGAGTAACCATATGATTTCCTTGGCCTAATGAAATATGAATGGAAGTAACACATTCAAGCTTTAGAACTTTCACTGTATCCACTTTCTCTTTGCAATATTTGTGATGATGGCTTCCCCTCCAATGCAGGTCCCCAAACGAGGCCTACATGGAGTAAATCTTCCAGTTGACCCATTATAGATATATAGCCTGAGTGAGATTATAAAACTTTGTGCCTAATGTTAGCTCAATTTAGTGAGCTATAGCTTACATACAGTAACATTCACCCTTTCAGGTGTACATTTGATGAGTTTTGACTAATGTTACCAGGACCACAATTGACATATAGCACATCTCTATTACTCCAATTAATAGAGTAATAAAGTAAATACTAATCACAACAACTAGATTTTCTTTTTTCTAATTGGATAATTTTTCTTTTTTATTAATGATACTAGTTTCTGCAAAAGACTGAAAACAAACCTCTAAAGTATTACTTGCAGCTAGGTAAACTGGTACCAAATTTCTAGAGCAGACTTTGGAACCATGCATCAAAAACCTTAAACTTTTATAGCTTTTATACAATTTTAAGGGACCAATATTTTTTACATATATAATTATGTAACATAATGGACTAAAATCAGAAACAACCATATCAACTAAATAGCTACCTTACATGCTCATGATGTACTACAATGCAGCCATTATGGTAATAAGACTATCTAATAACATGAGAAAAAGTTCCAAATTATTTCTATGTGAGAAAAAAAATGTAAGTTACAAAATACTATATACAGTAGGGCATAATTATGCAAAATATATATGTACATAAGATTTTATCTACCAAATTCTTACAAGAGTTGGTCTGTAAGAAAGAATTAAGAAAGTTGTTAACAGAATGTGAATATGAATAGCATTCAAGTATATGTCCAGACCCAGCTGTGTCAGGGTTCAGAGAATAATGAAATCTCCTAATCCTAAAATGAATGATGTACTGAAACATAATCCTGGCTTTTCCTCCTCTAGTTTTGTGACTTTGGTCAAGTTAATAACTTCTCTAACCGTTTGCTGCTTCATTTAAAATATGTTACTTAAATACTACTAATAAAAGTAGCAGTAGTAATAATAGAATGGTTAGTAATGAAAGTAATACCTATCTCACAGGGCTAAATTAAATGAAATAGTGTTGTTCATTGCACATTGTAGATGCTCAATAAAAATTAGTTACTGGGCTTCCCTGGTGGCGCGGTGGTTGAGAGTCCGCCTGCCGATGCAGGGGACCCGGGTTCGTGCCCCGGTCTGGGAGGATCCCACATGCCGCGGAGCGGCTGGGCCCGTGAGCCATGGCCGCTGAGTCTGCGTGTCCGGAGCCTGTGCTCCGCAACGGGAGAGGCCACGGCAGTGAGAGGCCCGCATACCGCAAAAAAAAAAAAAAAAATTAGTTACTTTTCTGAAAAAGATGAGATAAATAGTTTTCACACACTGTACTGTTTCAGTTAACAATTTTGATTGGGTGACAGTTTCTCAGAAGAAGGGTGTCTTTTTTCACAAAGAAAATATGCACTAAATGACCTAACAGTACAATGTGTATGATGTTTCTAGTACTGAGTTAAGAGGAACAGTTGGGCAGAGAAAAAAGGGTCCATTGTAAGATTCGGTCTTTATACCATCTACCCAGAAAAATAGCATTAACCTAGTTAACAAGCTTTTAATTTAAATTGCAATTCAGCTTCGCATTTTGTTCTATATTTTATTTTATAAACATTTCCCCACTCATTTTGAAAGATGATGTTCCCACATATAGTTTTCTATCTTCAAAACAAATAATAAAAGAAAGTCAGATGGTGCTGCTCGATAGAGAGTGTGATGAGTTACAGAATTTAGCACTGAATTTCATCTACATGTGCCTAAAATCAACATTGCATGCAGAGGAACACAATCACAATGTTAAATTTGTCTTATTATTTGTATCTAGATGAGCAATTATTTTCCTTTTTTAACAATAATGTATATGCTGTAGTAGCTTCTCTGTTACTATGAGGAAAGTACAGCACACAGTATGTACATTCTTGAATCAAAAAAAAAAAATAGGAAGAATAATATACTCTAATTTTTCAGAAAAAGGCTAGAAGTGAAAGACAAAAAGGAACTACATCTGAAAGCCAAGAAGAAGCCATCACAGAATCCTATGATAAAACTTTTTCTAATCAGGGCAGTGGTGTCTAGCTCACTCCTTCATTCATCATATATTTATGAGGTACCTACATGCCACAAATTGTAGACTCTGGAAATACTGAAGAGAATTTGTAGATTATTTCTGTTTTCATGAAACTTAAACAGTCTTTGGGGGTGATGGCAGTGTTTGCGAGAGACACTCCTGATAAGGAAATAAGCTAAGAACATGTCAAATATTACAAGTACTCTAAGTACAATTAAAGAAAATTAAAATTGAATGCATTTCTGCATGCCACATGATTGGAGGTACTGTCTTTGTGTTACACCACCTTTTCAAGGATGTTTGCATAGCAAACATTAGAAAAGAGAGATAATGTCCCTCTCCTCCAGAGCAACGGGCAGGTTTGTTTTGCATTCGGTATAATACAGATAATGCCACCCTGTAGAGCAAAGACCAGGAAGGTTTGCTGTCCAGTAAAAAGATACGGGTTCCCAAAACTCAGGGTTATTCTTCTGGAATGTAACTGACTGCATGAGCAAGTGTCACCTGGATTTCATTTTATTGAGCCCAGGATGTTGTAACTCAGAAATCAGTGCAAACGCTGATGCTCTGGTAACTGTTATTCCTGGGAGTAATTAAATCCTTTAAGTCTAAGTCAAGAAACTCTTATCTTTGCCAACATCCACGAAACTGTGGCACGCAATTCTTGTGCAATTATAAATAGAGGAAATCTGAGAGGCTTCACAGTTCTTGACTAGGTGAATTGTGTGTACTGAAAGAAGAGGAATAAAGGCAACTTTTGAAAAATGGTGAGTGAAGGAGATTACAGAATAAGGAGAATTCAATAAGAAAAGCAGGGTCTGGATCTTGTATTCCTTTGCAAGCCATGTCTGGAGTTTAGTTCTATTTGTGTATTGAGCATCAACTGGAGAATTTATGTGAGAAAGTGACATATTTAGATTTACATATTATATGTTTATTAAAAAGAGAAATGAAAAAATGATAAAGTGTGAGTCGGATTTGGATTTATGTCTCAGCTCTACCACATATTTGTTATATGATCGTGAGTAACTTGCAATTTTTCTGATCTTCCATTTTCTCCAATGGAAGAGAAAAAAAATCAGCAAATTAAAACAAGGAGATATCACCTCACATCCATTAGGATGGCTACTATCAAAAAAACCCAGAAAGTAGTAAGCATTGACAAGAGTGTGGAGAAACTGGAACACTTGAACACTATCGGTGGGAATGTAAAATGGTGCATACACAATGAAAATCAGTACGGTGGTTACTCAAAAAATTAAAAATAGAATTATTATATTATCCAGCAATTACACTTCTGGGTATATGCTCAAAAGAACTGAAATCAGGATCTTGAAGAGATATTTGTACGTTCATGTTTATAGAAGCATTATTCACAATACAAGAGGTAGAATCAACACAAGCATTCACTGGTGGATGAATGGATAAGCAAAATGTGGTCTGTACAAACAATGGAGTATTGTTCAACTTTTAAAAAGAAAATTCTGACACATGCTACAACATGAATGAAACTTGAGAACATTAGGTTAAGTGAAATAAACTAGAAACAAACTGACAAATATTGTATGACTCCACTTACATGTGGTACCTAAAGTACTCAAATTCCTAGAGACAGAAACTAGAATGGTGGTTGCCAGGGGCTGGGTGGAAGGAGAAATAGAGAGTTCTTTAATGTGTACAGTGTTTAACTTTTACAAGATGAAGAGTTCTGGAGATTAGCTGCACAATACTGTAAATGTACTTAATACTACTAAACTATACGCTTAAAATGGTTAATATGGTAAATTTTATGTTATGTGAATTTTACCACAACTAAAAATAAAGAAAACAGTATCTACTACAATTGGTTTAGTGTTCAACAAGCGAAAAAAGTTTTCCTAACCATGGTTCAGACATAATATAGTCTTTACGGCCATCAACATAAAGAAAGAATCTCTGCCTTCAAATTGCCAAAAGACGAATAAATCATATCCCAGTCTTAGAAAGGTTTTAAACATAAATTTAAAAGCATGTTGTTAACTCCAAACTTATCTGAAAATGTAAGATGAAAGTATTATTATTGGTTCAAAATTGACTTCAGAACCTCTAGTTTTAGGGGTGGTTGCAATATATTTTTAAGGTTGCTTTATACAGTGCCAATGGTATAGCCCTTAGTGTATACACTGTATGGATTAATGATGCTTATTAATGATACTTAGTCCTGAAAGTAAGATTGGGAGATAAGAGGATGTCATGAAAGTGTGAATTAACACATGATTAAATTATCTATTATTGCCTGAATACACACTTGGATGGATATGTGAATGAAGAGCTTTGCCCTTACCATTTCAAAGGGTATATTATCCAAGTTCACCCTTCACACAGTTTTAATCAGCCATGCTAAATGTTCAAGCCCTCTTTGGCACTACACATTAAGCTATACAGGAGAGAAATTACAATTCCAGGAGAAAAATCAGACATCAATGTTCTGGCTAAAGAATGGTTGTCGTGGGATATTTTTAAAACAGGTTTGTTGAGATATAATTGAGATGCAATAAACTGCACGTTTACAGTGTACAATTTGATAAATATCACATATGTATACAAATGAAAGATGATTGCTATTATTAAGAGAGTGAAAATAACCATCGCTTCCCAAAGTTTCCTCATTGGGAATCCCTCCCTTCCATTTCTCCCTACACCCACATATGCAGCAACCAGTGACCATTATAGATTAGTCCATTATAGATTATTTTGCATTTTCTAGAATTTTATATAAATGAAATCATACAACGTACTTTTTAATGCTTGGCTACATTCACTCAACATAATTATATTGCATCTGTCAAAAGTTCATTTAAAATTTTTCTTCTCCAATAAAGATGTTTAAAAAAAAAGTTCTTATTGGTATTTCATTATGTGGATATACCCCAACGTGTTTCTTCATTTACCTTCTAATGGACATTTCGTTTGTTCCCAGTTTTTAGCTTCTAAAAATAAAGCTGCTATGAACATTCACATACACACCTTTGTATGGGCATATGCTTTCATTTCTTTTAAGTACGTAGCAATGGAATGACAAAATTGTATAGTGGAGTATGTATTTTTTTAAGAAAATACCAAACTCAGCTACAAAGCGGTTGCATTATTTTTCATTCCAATTCATAGTGTATGAAAGGTCTACTTTCTCCATTTTCTCACCAAAACTTGAAATGGTCACAATTTTATTTTTTAAGCAATCATATAGGTATTTGGTAGTATTTTATAGCAGTTTTAATCTGCATTCTTGTAAAAACTAATGATGTTGAGCATCTTTCCATGTACTTATTTGCAATAGTATGTCTTCTTTGGTGTAGTATGTATTCAAATATTTTGCCCATCTTTAGGGTTATTTTATTACCTTTGATATTTTAATGCTGTCTACTTATTTTGCCACAACGTAGCAAGGCAAGATTGGACTGATTAAATTAAGAGGAAGTTAGGGCATTGCATCAGTGATACCATGATAACTGGCTTCTTAGGGGAAGACATACAGGAGGACTTATGACTACAGTCATCCTTATGTAGCTGCTACAGCCAGCTAAAATTCAGGATGCAATCCCATTTGTGACGTTGCAGAGGATTGCATGAGCTGAAGTATTAAGAATCATTCCTTAAACTGTGAGAAATATGCTATTATTTCTCACAGACCAAGTCAGGAATCAAGAAGCTGAGAGACAAGTAAGGTTTTGGGGGTTTTGGTGAAAGGACATTCCTTACCCAGAGATCCTGTTGGTCCAGTTAACAAAGTCACCAAAAAGAATCTGAATTTGAATGGGAGGATGCCTGTTCAGAAGCATGCTTCAAATTTTTCAAAGTGTCAGAGGATAGGCAATCCTACCTGACTTTTGGTACCTGATGGCTCAGATGATATTACATGTGTTGAAAAATAAATATACACAGACTAGACCTTTTGGCATAAATTGAAGAAGGGTACTCAGCAGAAACCTCTCAGGTTTTGGTCTAGAAATGTGTCTGATACAACTACTCATTACAGCACATTTGAAATAAAACTTCTAGCTTGTTATGGGGCAGTGATTGAAACTGCCTGAACCCATGGAAAGATATAAGAGGACTCTGAAGTCAGAAATATCAATCACTCTAGTAAGACATCAGAAGAGAACAGAGAAGGAAAGCCCAAGAAAGTTTGCTCATATGTGGATATATGTATATATATAACTGATTCACTTTGCTGTACACCTGAAACTACCACAACATTGTAAATCAATTATACTCCAATAAAAAGTTTTTTAAAAAAGAAAGTTTGCTCATGAAATGAAAGTTGCAGTACATTCAAACTTGCACTATGGGGTAGGGGCAGGATTCATAGGGAACACAGTGCATACATGAGAAGATTGCTTCGCTGACTGTAGGGCCCAGCATAGAGCCCCCTAGCATTACCCATCTCCACAAGTGTGTGCCTTAAACCTTATGATTTTCTCCTAGCTGAAGAAAGAAGTTCTCCTGGTACACTAAAACAAATAGCCAACAATCATAGAAAAAGGTATATAGTTATTAATATTTAGTAAAATGCTAATTTAACAACAAAGAAAAAATTTTATAAGAAAATACGAAGTGCAAGCAAAGATATATAGAAAAAGAAGTCCTGTATATTGCTGATAATAGTATAGATATTTTAAAGTACTTTGGAAAAGCATCTTCCATTATCTATTAAATATAAAATCTGTATACTTTAAAATACAGCATTTTCACTCTTAGGTATGTTCCCTACAGGTATGTTCCCTACAGAAGAGCTCATCAGAAAACATGGACAAGAATGCTCATAATAGATTTATTTGCAAATGAAAACTTTTTTAAAAAACAATATTTAGGATAATGATTATCTCTGTAAAGGGAGAATGGAGGATGTGGTTCCATAGGGTACACACTGGATCTCAAGGCTATTGGTAATTTTTTTTTTTAGTAGCATGGTGAATACAAAGGAAACTTTTATTTTATTTTAGATAACCACACATTACACACATACATTATATGTGTGTCAAATACACATGCACAAAGTATATTTAATATATTTGAAAATTCTAAAAATGGAATGATATTTTATAGGCTGAATGCTTATCTCAGAGAAGTCTCATCTGTTAGAAAATCATAAATAATCTTTATATGTAGCACTTGCTTAGATAAATGTTTCTGAACATTGATATAAATCATGTGATAAGACATTTGTCTCACTTCAACAGACTAAACTGAACTGGCCTGGTTATTGACAGGCAGACATAGACAGTAAAAGGAGGCAGTCAGACTACCCTAATGAAATCCACTCCTGCCTTTCTCTCCAAGAGCTCCAGCTTCCAATGCTTTGTGTGAGTAACTACAGTTCATATTAGTTACTTACTTACCAATTGAGAATTTAAAATTATTTTGTAAATGCAGTAAGAGATAACTTTTAATGATGAGCAGCAGAGTGAAATACCAGACAAATTCCAGTCGCCCATAATAAAAGAAAGAGGTAAAAGAATGATGCCAATAAGAGTTGGATTCTGCTTCTAAACTGTAGAAGCCTGAGTCACCAAAAGTGATGATCCTACCTATTGTTCTTCCAGGAAATTAGACAAGAAAATGAAGTGAATGGGGAAAAAATTATCCAAATTAAATGTACACATAGCAAAGCAAAACAAAACAAACACTAAGACCAGAAGGAAAGAATGAGGAGAAAAATGTCAGATTAGCTATGGTGGAAGAGAGGGTCTTACCCAAATGTGAAAAACTGTGAGCAAGAGTAAGACTGAAGTGGAGAGATCAGTGATGAGATATAGAAAGAGAAGCAAAGGACACTCCGTAAGAGGTGCCCATATTTGGAAATTACCAAAATTATCACCTTCTGATAAACTTAAAGATGATAACAGCAGCATAGTTATCAAAAGCTCTTCAAACCTGAAAAAAAAAAAGGATGGAGAAACTAGGATAGCAGAACAAGAAGCAGAAAATAATATTTTCAGTAAGAGTAGGTGAATATGCAGCTCTATGAATCTGGGTATGTGAGTATATTGGGGAAAACCAGCAGCGGCTATGTGCAGAGACTAGAGAAGGGGATTCTAGTAGTGCTAAGAGCTAGGAATGCAGCCAAGAAGTACTTCCCACTTCAAACACAATCACCCAACTTGGAGTGAAGAAATTCACTAGTGGATTTGAGACTAACAATCAAAATTCGTAGGTGAGCTCAAGGGGTCCCTGGGAAGTACTGAGCATGACTCATGACCTGGGACTTTATAGCTATTGAAATAGTCAGTGGAAAACTAAGGCACACTGAGCTGACATACTTGGAAGTAAGACACAAATTAAATAAAAAATAGAACAAATTGGGGGTATAAGAAAGGAAAGGTTCTGATGCTATTTGAGGAAAGAATGAGAGAAAGCAGGTGTCAGAAATTATTAAAGAAATTAAACTCATAATTTAAAACCTTCCTATAAAGAAAACTCTAGATCCACATGACCTCAATGGCAAATTGTACAAAGAAACAGGGAAATTATGCCAATTTTACACAAAATTTCAGGATATTAGAAAATAATAGTACATTTTCAAATTCATTTAATGTGGCTAATACAACCTTTATTCAAACCTTCACAAGGATGGAGAGGGCAGACAGCAGAAGCAAGAAGAACTACAATTCTGAAGCCTGTGGGAAAAAATCCCGCATTCACAGAAAGGTAGACAAGATGAAAAGGCAGAGGACTATGTACCAGATGAAGGAACAAGATAAAATCCCAGAAAAACAACTAAATGAAGTGGAGATAGGGAATGTTACAAAAAAAGAATTCAGAATAATGATAGTGAAGATGATACAGGACCTCGGAAAAAGAATGGAGGTGAAGATGAAGAAGATGAAAGAAATATTTAACAAAGACCTAAAAGAATTAAAGAACAAAAAACACCTAGAAGAATTAAACAACAAACAAAGAGAGATGAACAATACAATAACTGAAATGAAAAATACACTAGAAGGGATCAACAGCAGAATAACAGAGGCAGAAGAATAGATAAGTGAACTGGAAGAGAGAATGGTGGAATTCACTGCTGTGGAACAGAATAAAGAAAAAAGAATGAAAAGAAATGAAGACAGCCTAAGAGATCTCTGGGACAACATTAAACACAACAACATTCGCATTATAGGGTTCCAATAAGAAGAGACAAAGAAAGAACGTGAGAAAATATTTGAAGAGATGATAGTCGAAAATTTCCCTAACATAGGAAAGGAAATAGGCACCCAAGTCCAGGAAGCACAGAGTCTCAGACAGGATAAACCCAAGGAGAAACACGCTGAGACACATAGTAATCAAATTGACAAAAATTAAAGACAAAGAAAAATTATTGAAAGCAACAGGGAAAAATGACAAATAACATACAAGGTAACTCCCATAAAGTTAACAGCTGATTTCTCAGCAGAAACTCTACAAGCCAGAAGGGAGTGGCACAATATATTTAAAGTGATGAAAGGGAAGAAGCTACAAGCAAGATTACTCTACCTGGCAAGGATCTCATTCAGATTCGATGGAGAAATCAAAAGCTTTACAGACAAGCAAAAGCTAAGAGAATTCAGCACCACCAAACCAGCTCCACAACAAATGATAAAGGAACTTCTCTAAGTGGGAAACCCAAGAGAAGAAAAGAACCTACAAAAACAAGCCCATAACAATTAAGAAAATGGTAATAGGAACATAAATATTGATAATTACCTTAAACGTGAATGGATTAAAAGTTCCAACCAAAAGACACAGGCTCACTGAATGGATACCCATATATATGCTGTCTACAAGAGACCAACTTCAGACCTAGGATGGAAAAAGATACTCCATGCAAATGGAATTCAAAAGAAAGCTAGAATGGCAATACTCATACAAGACAAAATAAATTTAAAATAGAGAATATTACAAGAGACAAGGAAGGACACTACATAATGATCAAGGGATCAATCCAAGAAGAAGATATACCAATTATAAGTATATATGCACCCAACATAGGAGCACCTCAATACAAAAGGCAACTGCTAACAGCTATAAAAGAGGAAATCGACAGTAACAAAATATTAGTGCGGGACTTTAACACCGCAGTGACAACAATGGACAGATCATCCAGACAGAAAATGAATAAGGAAACACAAGTTTTTTGTTTTTTTGTTTTTTTGCGGTACGCGGGCCTCTCACTGTCGTGGCCTCTCCCATTGCGGAGCACAGGCTCCAGATGCACAGGCTCAGCGGCCATGGCTCATGGGCCCAGCCACTCTGCGGCATGTGGGATCTTCCTGGGCCAGGGCACGAACCCGTGTCCCCTGAATCGGCAAGCGGACTCCCAACCACTGTGCCACCAGGGAGGCCCCAGAAACAAGTTTTAAATGACACAATAGACCAGATAGATTTAATTCATATTTATCAGACATTCTATCCTAAAACAGCAGATTACATTTTCTTATCAAGCGCACACAGAACATTCTCCAGGATAGATCACATCTTGAGTCAAGAATCAAGCCTCCGTAAATTAAAAAAAATTGAAATCATATCAAGCATTGTTTCCAACAATGCTATTAGATTAGAAACCAATTACAGGGAAAAAAATGTAAAAAACACAAACATATGGAGGCTAAACAATACGTTACTAAATAACGAAGAGATCACTGAAGAAATCAAAGAGGAATTCAAATAATCCCTAGAGACAAATTACAACGAAAACACGACGATCCAAACCCTATGGGATGCAGCAAAGCGGTTCTAAGAGGGAACTTTATAGCAATACATGCCTACCTCAAGAAACAGAAAAATCTCAAACGAACAATCTCAACTTACACCCACCTAAAGGACCTAGAGAAAGAAGAAGAAACAAAACCTAAAGTTAGTAGAAAGAAAGAAAACATAAAGATCAGAGCAGAAATAAATGAAATAGAAACAAAGAAAACAGTAGCAAAGATCAATAAAACTAAAAGCTGGTTCTCCGAGAAGATACACAAACTCAATAAAGCTTTAGTAAGACTCATCAAGAAAAAGGGGCAGAGGACTCCAATAAATAAAATTAGAAATGAAAAAGGAGAAGTTACAACAGATACTGCAGATATACAAAGCATCCTAAGAGACTACTACAAGCAAATCTATGCCAATAAAATGGACAACCTGGAAGAAATGGACAAATTCGTAGAAAGGTATAACCTTACAAGACTGAACCAGGAGGAAATAGAAAATATGAACAGACCAATCACAAGTAATTAAATTGAAACTGTGATTAAAAATCTTCCAACAAACAGAAGGCTATGACCAGACGGCTTCACAGGTGAATTCTATCAAACATTTAGAGAAGAGCCAACACTCAGTCTTCTCAAATGCTTCAAGAAAATTGCAGAGGAAGGAACACTCCCAAACTCACTCTATGAGGCCACCATCACCCTGATACCAAAACCAGACAAAGATACTACAAAAAAAGAAAATTACAGACCAATATTACTGATGAAGATAGATGCAAAATCCTCAACAAAATACTAGCAAACAGAATCCCACAACACATTAAAAGGATCATACACCATAATCAAGTGGGATTTATCCCAGGAATGCAAGGATTCTTCAACATACGCAAATCAATCAATGTGATACACCATATTAACAAACTGAAGAAGAAAACCCATACAATCATCTCAATAGATGCAGAAATAGCTTCTGAAAAATTTCAACACCCATTTATGATAAAAATTCTCCAGAAAGTGGGCACAGAGGGAACCTACTTCAACATAATAAAGGCCATGTATGACAAACCCACAGCAAACATCATTCTCAATGGTGAAAAACTGAAAGCATTTCCTCTAAGATCAGGAACAAGACAAGGATGTCCACTCTCATCACTATTATTCAACATAGTTTTGGAAATTCTAGCCACAGCAATCAAAGAAGAAAAAGAAATAAAAGGAATATAAATTGGAAAAGAAGTAAAACTGTCACTGCTTGCAGATGACATGATACTACTCATAGAGAATCCTAAAGATACCACCAGAAAACTACTAGAGCTAATCAATGAATTTGGTAAAGTTGCAGGATACAAAATTAATGCACAGAAATCTCTTGCATTCCTATACATTAACAATGAAAGATCAGAAAGAGAAATTAAGGAAACAATCCCATTCACCACTGCAACAAAAAGAATAAAATACCTAGGAATAAACCTACTTAAGGAGGTAAAAAACCTGTACTCAGAAAACTATAAGACACTGATGAAAAAAGTCAAAGATGACACAAACAGATGGAAAGATATACCATGTTCTTGAACTGGAAGAATCAATATTATGAAAATGACTATACTACCCAAAGCAATCTACAGATTACAGTCCCTATCAAATTACTAGTGGCATTTTTTACAGAACTGGAACAAAAAATCTTAAAATTTGTATGGAGACACAAAAGACCCAGAATAGCCAAAGCAGTCTTGACAGAGAAAAACAGAGCTGGAGGAATCAGCCTCCCTGATTTCAGACTATAATACAAAGCTTCAGTAATCAAGACAATATGGTACTGGCACAAAAACAGAAATACAGATCAGTAGAACAGGATAGAAAGAACAGAGATAAACCCACACACCTATGGTCAACTAATCTATGACAAAGGAGACAAAGATGAACAATGGAGAAAAGACAGTCTCTTCAATAAGTGGTGCTGGGAAAACTGGACAGCTACATAGAAAAGAATGAAATTAGAACACTCCCTAACACCATACACAAAAATAAACTCAAAATGAATTCGAGACCTAAATGTAAGACCAGACACTGTAAAACTCTTAGAGGAAAACATAGGCAGAACACTCTTTGACATAAATCACACCAAGATCGTTTTTGATTCACCTCCTAGAGTAATGGAAATAAAAAAAATAATAAACTAATGGGACCTAATGAAACTTAAAAGCTTTTGCCAAGCAAGGGCAATTACAAACAAGATGAAAAGACAACCCGGAGAATACTATGAGAAATAGTATTTGATACTAGCGGTCTAGGAAAAGATAGGAATTTCCTTAATCTGATGAAGGCTATCTACCAAAAATTCACAGCAAATATCATACTTAATGGTAAAATACTGAAAATGTACTCTTTAGATTGGGAACAAGATAATGATATTTGCAGCTTCCACTTATATTCAACAGTTTCCTAAATGCCTAGTCAGTTCACTAAACCAAGAAAAATGAATAATATATTTGAGAACTGGAAATAAAGAAAAAACAAAGTCCTAACTTTTTTCTAGATGACATGACTATGTATGTAGAAAATACAAAGGAATCTACCATAAATTATTAGAATGAAGGAATTAGCAAGTTTTTCTGATACAAAGATAATATAAATATATATCATTTCACTATATAATTTCAATCAAAAGAAAACATATTTTAAACAATGACACTTATAATAGCATAAAATATTAAAATATAAATATCTTAGAATGAATCCAGCAAAAGGCATACATGAGCTCTCAAGAGATAATCAGAAATTTTTATAGAAAGAAAATAAAGAACATCTAAATTTACTGGGCTTATGGTTTAGAAAAATCAGTATTTTAAGGATACCAATTTCTCCTAAATTGATCTAAAAAGTCTGCAATCCAAATATAAAAACCCTGAGAATCTGTGTGTTTGTGTGCGTTTGTGTATTTGTAGCTTATCGAGCTGATTCTAATATTTCTCTGGTGATACAAATGACCAAGAATAGGCAAGACACTCCTGGAGAAGAACAAAATTATATTTCTTCTACCAAATTACAGGATCACAGTAAAGCAATAGTAATTAACACAGTATCATATTGCTACAAAAATGTACAAACATTTTCATCAAAATTCCCAGGAACTGACTGACTCATGGGTACTTTAATTATGATCAAGATCATTGTGAAGTTGTGCTCTCTCAAGCAAAATGTAATAATAGTAACAATAATAAAAGTTTTAAATGATACTAAATAATATAAATGTACATGGACAGATGAATGGATAAAGAAGGTGTGGTATATACATAATGGAATACTACTCAGCCATAAAAAAGAATGAAATAATGCCATTTGCAGCAACATGGATGGACCTAGAGACCATCATACTAAGTGAAGTAAGTCAGAAACAGAAAAACAAGTACCACATGATATCATATATGTGGAATCTAAAATATGATACAAGTCAACTTATTTACAAAACAGAAACAGACTCAGACATAGAAAACAAATTTATGGTTACCAAAGGGAAAAGAGGAAGGGAGGGATAAATAGGGAGTTTGCAATTACCAGATACAAACTACTATATACAAAATAGATAAGCAACAAGGTCCTACTGTATAGCACAGGGAACTATATTCAATATTGTATAATAAATCATAATTGAAAAGAATGTGCAAAAGAATATATATATATATCTGAATCACTTTGCTGTACATTAGAAAAACATAACATTGTAAAGCAACTATACTTCAATTATATATATATATATACACACACACACACATACACACACACACACACACACACACAAAATATCTATGGCACTCCTTACAAAGTCTCTATTAAAATTGTTCCCATTTTATTGTGGGGAAAACATGAACGGTTTAATCAATTTTTTCACAAGCAGAATGGAATTGGTGAAGTCAGATGTGCCCTAGATATTCGAATTTAAAAATCACATTTATTTTGTGCTTCTTGTGCCAGTCACTGTGGAATAAAGTATACATGATACGATTTGTGTATATTATATCATTTACTCATAATAAGCCCGTATAGAAGTTTTCAGATTATAAAACATTTTGACCTACTGTGATGAAGCAGAAGCAGAGGGGTTTTTTTTGACTTTATGAATAGAAAGAAAATAAGTGACAATTACACTACTGATGACCTTTTATTGAGAAACAATTTTCCAGAGCAAATAGTAATATACTGAATTAATAATTTAACTAAATTCTATACAGCAAATGTAAATCATAATTTATTGTTTATTTTTTACTACTCTACCTAGGAATTTCACAATAATGCCTAGGACTGTAAATCAATTTTGGTTCACACTAATTTTACTCACCACAACTTTTGTTGTAAGTACACTCTACTATTTCTCTCAAGTCTATTTTTTCTCAGGTAAATTTTTGCTGATCTAAATTTTTAAAAAGACAACTGAGTGTTTCAATAAACTTTCATTACATTCTGCATTTTTTTTCAGTCTGCATTTTAAGTTCCTGTGCTGTTTTGGGCTTATTTGTTCTATGAAATCTAATTTTACCCAGATAAATTTTTTCAGGTTTCTTTTATGCCAGAAACATGTGTTTCTTCATTTAGTTTTTCATCCATAATAAATTATATCTTAGACTCAGTCAAAATGTCAAGTTAAATCACTTGGATCAAAACTTCCTGCTTTATAACTGTTTTTATTTCAGTTTTTTCAGATAGTGAAACTGATGTTCACACAGAAACTGCCATAGCATAAATGTGAATATAGTTTTGTCTAAAACAAAGTTTATGTTTTTTCTTCTATATGCTAATGTCTGACATTACCATAAATTTAATCCTGAAACTGAAGATAATTTACCTTGCCTTCCTCACAGATTATTGTTTGAATAAAATGAGGCCATGTATGTAAAAATTTTTGTAATCTGTGAAGAGTAGGCAAGTGTATACCAACTTCTTTATTATTATTATTATAGAATTTATTCCATTTGAATTTGTTAGATTAACATTATTCTTTTGCAGCTCAATCCACTCCCTTGGCCTGCTTTTAGATGGCTGAAGATGTTTCCAATTTTATATTTTCATCTCTTTTTTTTGGTATTCCTCCTCGATTTGTCTTATGAAAGAGTTCTTTTATACTTATTTCAGATGCTACCCAGCATTTTAAATTATAATTGTCAACTCAGGAATCCTCCCATTTGCTTGAACAATGGTTAAGACTGTTTTTTCATCTGAGAAGTCCTTAATCTAAGTTTACATTTAGTCACATGTGAGTCATAAATATATAGGGACAGTATGACTGTGAGTAGAGAAAACTTAGTTTCCTGTTTTTAATCTCACACTACCACACACTCACAACATTTCTGACACTCGATGTGTAAGGGGTTTTCCCACGCCAAGCAATTCTCGGTGACACCAGCTGGGTGTCCTCAACTTTAATTCAATTCTGACACTATCTACCTGGAGATAGCGTCAGATCTAACAGGTTAAGGGCTCAGTCCCACAAGACTGCCCTTACTTCAGAAGCCAATCCCAAGTAGTAGGTCCCCAGTTTACCCGCAACTGTCTAACTGGCCTATAAATCAGAGGTTTCTAGGACCTCTTCCCTTTTGGATTTACTTGCTAAGTAGTTCATGGAACTTAGGAAAACAGTTACTTATGTTTACCAGCTTATTATATAACAATGGATATGATAAAGAATACAGATGAACAGCCATGTAAAGAGATATTACATAGGGCGAGGTCTGGGAGGATTCCAAGTGCAGGAACTTCTCTGCCCCAGTGCAGTTGGGTGCATCATCTTTCTGGAACATGGACGTGCTCACCAATCTGGAAGCTCTTCATACCATATACTATTGGGATTTGTTTGAAGGTTTCATCAAATAGGCATGATCAATTGTTAACTTCATTTCCAGCTCCTCTGCCTTCTCTAGAGAATGGGGGAGAGGTCGTGGGGGAGAGGGGGGATGAAAGTTCCAGGCCTCTGATCATGGTTGGGTCTTTCTGGTGACCAACCTCCATCCAGGAGCCACCCAGGAGCCCACCAAGAGTAACATCCTTAGAACAGAGACACTGCTATCACCCAGGAAATTTCAAGGGATTTAGGAACTGCATGTCAAAGAAACAGGCGTCAAAGACCAAATATTAGAACAAAAGAATTTCCTAGTACTCATCCCATAGAAAATGACAAGGGTTTTAAGAATTCTGTGCCAGGAACTGGGGGCAGAGATTGAACTATATTTTTTCCTATTATATCACACATCACTAAATAATTTTTATAATTATCTTCTCTTCTTTCTGAAATGCATTTGATATGACTTCCAACCATGTAAACCAAAGTAGACTTTCACTTCTGACATGGTTAACAAGATGTACCCTCATGCTCTAAACACTAGAAAATGGGACAAAATACATGAAGCAACTGTTTTCCAACATCGGACAACGTTCAGTGCAGGACCATAACCTCTGAGAGCTGGAGAAATATAATGATAAAGCCAGTAGTTTCCCAAAGCTTTCCACCTGGAGGGAACTGCCCACAAGGTTTACCAGGTAAGGAATGGAACGCTAAGAGGAGGAAGGCTGCCACTGATTTAAGGAGCCAGAGATCAGAGTTCAGGGAGTTTGATACTGTGGCATTTTTAAACTGAAACAAAGAGAAATTTTAAAGAATGGAGAAAAAATAAACAAAACCTTATGGGACAGTAGGTCAAATATATAAGTATTTAGATTTCCTGAAAGAGGGGAGAACAAAACACTTGGAAAAATGATGACTAAAATTTTGTCAACACTGATGAAAGTCGTGAACTGAGAATCCAAGAAAATTATAAACCCACAAATAGGACAAAAAACAAACCAAAGCAGATCATAATATCATAATCAAACTGCAGAAAAAACAGGTATGAAAATATTATAAAAGCATCCAGACAAAAAAGACACATTGTGCACAGAAGAACAAAGATAAGAATGAGGCCAGGCTTCTTAGCAGAAACTTTGCAAACTGGAAAAAAATTCTATGTCCAGTAAAAATACCCTTCACGAATGACGGTGAACTAAGACCTTTGCAGACAAATAAAACAGAGGATTTGTCACCATCAGACTTCTATTATAAGATATGTTAAAACCTCTTCAGGCTGAAGGAAAATGATACCAGATGGAAACTTGGATTTTCACTAAGGAATGAAGATTTCCAGAAATGGCAATTATGTGAGCGAATATACACTAGTTCTCTCTCCCTTTTAAACATTTCTTTGAAAGATAATTAAATGTTTAAAGCAAAAATAATAACATGTACTATAGGGTTTATGACATTTGTAGAACTGAAATGTATAACAATAGCACAAAAGATAAGAAGCATGTTTTTATAATTGCACTGTGTAATGTGCAGTTGTACATAAATACCTTATGTTATTGACGGGAATCTAAAATGATATACCCATTTGGCAAATGTCTGGCAGTTTCTCATAAAACTAAACATAATCTTTCCTTATGACTAAGAAATTCCATTTCACTGATATTCTTCCAAATAAATTAAATAATTCAAAAAATTTACATGTACACCAATGTTCATAAATGTATTCATAGTAGTCCAAATATGAAGAATGTCCTGTTATCCTATGTGCCCATCAATAGGAAAATGGATTTTTAAAAAACACTGATGTATGGAGTACCATGCAGCAATAAAAGGGAACAAACTCCATGCAACAATGTGGATGCACCTCAGGGACATCATGCTGAGCCCAAGAGAACAAATACAAAGAACACATATTGTACAATTTCACTTATATGAAGTTCTAGTATAGCAAAACTAATACATGCTGAACATAAATCAGAACTTTTGTTGCTTCTGCCACTCAAGCAGGAAGTTACCATCAAGTTTTCTACTTAGGTATGAAAGAGAAATGGGATGCTTTGTCTCAACATCTGGGAAAAAAAAAACAATATTAGAAAGTTGAGAAAGACAATCTATTTCCTTTTATACAAGCACAAAGTGACCCTGCAAATGATTTCTCTCAACCTAGCAGGCTTGCTTAGATCTGTTGAAATCTTCATTACTTATACCATTGCTTCCTTCTGTCCACAGTGTGTTTTCCCTTTTTCCCCCTGCTAAATTACTTCTACTTTATCTTCTATAGCTCACATAGGCTATTAGTCATTACATTCACTATTGTCCCAAATCATATTAATATCTCTGTTGGAGTTACATAAATATGTACAATATTCTGTGTCCTACCTGGCTTGAGAAGTGGTGCTACGTTACTACATTCTTTTCTCCATCCTCAGTGCCAGCAGAGTGCCAACACAGACATTTGTTAAAATAATGATTTTGTGAATATATTTTTGAAGGTCTATTAGAGGTTTTTTGACATAGATTTTTTTTTTCTGTATTAATGGCAGGATCAACATTGAATTTGTTCCGTTATACAAGGAACACATTTCTATGGTGAAATTTGTCCCTATCCTACTCTTTATAGTCAGGCTTCACACATGTGACAAACTGAGAAAACTCAGTGCTTTAAAGAGATTACAGATACTTTAAAGGGAATGAAAGTTTTATTTTTGGTAATTTGGGGGAATGTTAATGATCTTGATCTGAATTTTCCAGATAATAGTGTTTTTACTTTAGTCTTCTCTTTATATTTCTTAACAAAACAAAAATATATCAGTAGAAGACAAGTTTAATAGAATTATTTAATAATGCACCACAATTGCCTGATGAGGCAACTGATTACACACATTAATCAGTTCAGGTTTGCAGAGTTACAGAGTAGCTTCTTCCTTTAATGGCTTAAAAATCTAGAAATTCAGAGCTGAAAAGATTTAATATTTCACCTAAGAAAATCTCATTATTTCAGAGATCAAGAAGGGGAGGCACAGAAAAATTGAGGACATAAATTCCATGACTACTGAGAGAAGGGGCCATCTCTGAAATTAGCTCATTTGCAACTGAAGTCAATTCCATTTCTTTAGCAAGGAAAAAAAACATCTTCTCTATTCCATTCAAAATATTGGTGAAAGAGTAGGATGCATTTCTCTAAGGCTAAGGTTGCCAAGCTGGATGCACATTAGTCACTGGTGGAAGCTTAACAAAGTATCAAGGTTGAGCCCAGTCCCCACATATTCTTTATTAATTGGCCTCTGAAGGCACCCACCCACGTATTAATATTACAATGTGCACTTGGGATTGAGAGATAAGGCAATATTCAATTTTCTTTTTTCAAGTCAAATATTTTCTAAACCTCTTCTTACTTTATGCTTCAGAATATTCATTTTTTCATGGCTATTAGACAATATAATGAGTTGTTAATAAAAAACATATTAGATGTTAATATTTCAGAATTTATATATTAAAAATTACCACAGTGTTTCAATTAATTAATTGTGGCAGTCCAGGGACTGGGTATGGCTAACACATACTTAAAAATTTTATTGTGCATTATATCATTTTCCTGTGGGTATCCTTAGTAGCATGTATTACTAGAAACATGAACAGACCAAAATAGAGCCTCATCTATATTATATTACACACTGTTATAACAGGGTTGTGGTATGGTGAATTACAGCTAAGATCTATATTAATATATGTAAATATATCATTTAACTCAGTAAGCTATGACAAGATATTTTCAAATATTAAGTTGAAATGCAGTTCAAATTCTAAAAATATCAATATTTAAACTAAATGCCCTATTTCCAAAATGCTATTAAATACAAAAATATTTTAAATATAATTATGTAAATTTTTATGCTACCTTTTATTAAGCTGATGGCAAAATTAGAACATGACACGAGTATTTCTGTTTCCAGCAGTGATTTGAAATATCATCCTATATTTGAATTATAGTAAGTTGTTCATATATTAGCCTAAGTTGGTCTGAAACTATGACTATAATTGAATGATCCAATAACACAAAACTTAACAGAATATATAATCAAATTGAGACTAGTAATAACAGCTGTACATCATGGAAATACTAATGGTGTACACTAACCTCTAAAATAAACTCAGGGCTCATTCCAACTTTAAAGGCGAGATGCTCTATCAATGGAAAGATGGGGTTCTCAAGGCCACAGGGATGGCCACCATTAAAGGAATTAAGCTTCCAGTGAGATGAGGAAAAGTAACAACAATGGGAAAATGTCATCTAGGAACTAGTATCATGATGACCAGTTCCTTCTGGGGTAACAAAGATTGGTTTGTAAATTTCTTGAATGGTTCAATGTCCTTTCTTAGTGACCCAGTTTCCCCTATGAGAATGGTGGCAATCTTTGTGTCAGTGGCCTCACACAAAAGCATAGGCAGGTCTTGAGACAGAAAAAAATACACCTGATTAACCATTGGTTCAACTTCTAAATATTGCTCTTGCCAAAACATTTTGCTTATAAATGGCCTTGTGACTTTTCTCATTGTTTTCAGATAAGAAGAAATAGCAACATATAAAGAAAAATGCTAGAAAGCAGCCAATCTTCCTCCTCAAAAGAGACTTATTCCCATGTAGGTTCACTGATTGTAACAAATGCACCATCTGGTGTGGGATATTGATAGTGGGCAAGGGTGTGCAGGTGGGAGGACAGGAGATATACAGTCACACTGTATTTTCCACTTAATTTTGCTACGAACATAGCAGTTTATTTCTAGACAGAATAAGAAAAAACAAGACTGACATATTTACCAAGCCTGGACAGCCAGGGTTCTCTCCAGGAATTATGAGAAGGAAAGAAAACTACAGTTTGAGTAGCCCTTTATCTGGCAATCTCAGTTGGTGAGAAAGAAAACTAAAATAGTGATTCTCAGTTTTCACTCTGCTTCAGGTAGCCTGGGAAAGTTTTGAAAAGACATATGGTAGAGTCCCAAATTAATGATTCAGATGCAGTTGTTCTGGAATATGTAGAAACTACTGGTATTTTTTACAGCTCCCTAGGTTACTCTGTACAAGGCTATTCTGTCATCATTTTAGCCATAAGGGCAAACAAACAAAAAGCCTCACTCACACTCAATTTTGTATCATAAGGAATATTCCTGATGGCTTATAAATTATTCTGGTCTTTTCTCCACACCAAAATCTAAAAAATGCTCATCAGTGAAGAACTCACCTACGGGAAAGATGAATAATCCAAAAGGATTTCTCATGGAATTGATTTACAAATAGCATAAGAGAAAAAGAAAAGAAAACAAATGTTAGAAGATGAATACTCAGAAGTAAATTATTGCCAAAATGATGAAATTTCTGAGCCTCTATAATGAAACAATTTTTAGAAAACTTTATGCAGACATTATACAGAAGCTTAGTGAAGACATGGCAAGATCACAGAAATAAAGAAATAATAACCATCATCTTTACCTACACAATTATCTCACCAAAATACTTTCCTCTTATCCCAAACTCCCTTAATACCCCAATCCTTCCCAATTTCAAGATGATTCCTATTTGGTTTCAGTGTCCTGATCATCTTTTTACTACATTTTTAGTAAGCTAATGGTGAATGTTGTGACTTAAATTTGGCAGAGCCATTTTCAGACTTGCTATTCAACAATAGTGTTTTGAACATTTTAAGTTTTCTCAAGTGAGAGCAATTCCAAATTAATGATCCTTTCTTCCTCAAATTGAAAACAACTTTAATGATATTGCAATGCTCACACAACACTGTAACTGCAAAAAACATTCACCAACTCAACTCAAATCACATGCAAAAATTCATTTTTAACTGAAACCAACGTGAATATTTTGAAGAGATTCTACATTTATCAAGCCAATAAAGAAGCTATGTGAAGAAGTGTTCAATTTCCAATTTCTTGTAGGGTATGGTGTTGACATTTTTGAGGGAAAATGAGTATCTGGAAGACTGCTGTTCTCTATTAATCAAAAAATAGACAAATCCTGACAGGAGAGGCAGAGATAATTAAACATCCTCTCACCTTGACCCACTAACACTCCTCAAACTTATACCAGACAGATCCTTTCTAGGAGCAGTGAAGAAAGTATTCAATTTTCTATGGTTATTTGGCATGCCTCACGGCAAAATCCTCCAGTCACAGCTGGACATTCCTAGTTCTTCTGTTCTTATACGTGTATGCCTCGTCCATTTTCTTAGCTAACATAAACAAATTAATTCAAATGTGATGTATAAATAGGACAATTTGGAATACAAAGTAAATATTCATATCCACAATATGACACTAATAAACTTCCCTTTCCTGATTCAATCTTTTTTTACACTTTTTTTCTTCTAAATGTAATGGTTTTACCTTTTTAATTTTTAATATCTTTATTAGAGTATATTTTTTTTACAATGCTCTGTTAGTTTCTGTTGTACAACAAAGTGAATCAGCCATATGCATACATATATCCCCATATCCCCTCCCTGTTGAGCCTCCCTCCCACCCTCCCTACCCCACCCCTCTAGGTGGTCACAAAGCACCGAGCTGATCTCCCTGTGCTATGCAGCTGCTTCCCACTAACTATCTATTTTACATTTGGTAGTGTATATGTGTCAATGCTACTCTAATCTTAATTATGGCAGTGATGTGAATGTGTTTAACAGTCCCATGAAGACATTTCTTTCTCGTTGAAGGAATCCCTTTCCTTTATGTTCAACATACATGGACTGAGTAAAATGAATTATTTTACTTTGCTCAAAATTTTGGATAGTGTTCTCAATAAAGCCTGACAACGACAGACAGATTTCTTCTTGTGAAGAGGTGATATAAAGGAGCGATATTTTGATAGACACCATGATAAATAAATCCTAAGCTGATGAAGTGGTAGCAACATAACACTAAGATACTCTTTTCCTCTTTTCAAAGATTTCATAAACTTAAATAAACTGTTATTGGACAAAATTTGATTTTATTTAAAGTGACCTCTTATTTAAACACATATGTAATTAACCAGCTATTGTAAAATACTAGTAATTCTATATCTTGATGGCACACAGAAAAGCCTATTAATATTCATTGTTATGAAGGCCGCATATTTTGGTGGTTACTTCAATTAATAACACCTGACGTGGGCTTCCCTGATGGCTCAGTTGTTAAGAACCCGCCTGCCAATGCAGGGGACACGGGTTCGAGCCCTGCTCTGGGAAGATCCCACATGCCTCGGAGCAACTAAGCACCTGAGCCACAACTACTGAGCCTGCGCTCTAGAGCCCACGAGCCACAACTACTGAAGCCCACACACCTAGAGCCCGTGCTCCACAACAAGAGAAGCCACCGCAATGAGAAGCCCGCGCACCACAACGAAGAGTAGCCCCCGCTCACCGCAACTAGAGAAAGCCCGCGTGCCGCGATGAAGACCCAACGCAGCCAAAAATAAATAAATAACACCTGACGTTTTTATCACATGCTTCTATGTATAAAATTCCCAATTTCACTTACGATGCCTCATCCTCCCCTCCTGGAGTTCTCTTATTTCTCTCTCCACTGCTACCATTTGGGGTTTAGTCCCAAAGGTACACTGTTATCCCTTTACTTACCAATTTAGTCACAGGGCAAAAAAGCAGAAAGAAAACCGTGACAGGCTGAAAAATTGCAAAAAAATTAACTTTAAAAAACGGGTTAAATATTTTGGGAAATTGTGACCCCATCAAAGCACAAGAAATTCATTTCCAGGTGCTTAGTTCCATACCTTTTTTTCCCCAGTGACTTTATTAATAGAGGCTGTGGAAGAAAAACCCAGTACTT
The DNA here is from genome assembly GCF_963924675.1 of Phocoena phocoena. Classification (NCBI taxonomy): domain Eukaryota; kingdom Metazoa; phylum Chordata; class Mammalia; order Artiodactyla; family Phocoenidae; genus Phocoena; species Phocoena phocoena. The sequence goes on from NC_089222.1 coordinate 55,643,217, forward strand.
TTATTAAATGAGACAGATGGTTGCTATCTATTGTGCTTGTTAGGTTTAACAAATTCTTCTTCTTTTTCTAGGCATAGATTTGCTCAGCTAATGCAATGCCCAAATCCTAACTTTTAAAAAAAGTTGAGTAGGGCTTCCCTGGTGGCAGAGTGGTTGAGAGTCCGCCTGCCGATGCAGGGGACACGGGTTCGTGTCCCGGTCCGGGAAGATCCCACATGCCGTGGAGCGGCTGGGCCCATGAGCCATGGCCGCTAGGCCTGTGCGTCCGGAGCCTGTGCTCCGCAACGGGAGAGGTCACATCAGTGAGAGGCTCACATACCGCAAAAAAAAAAAAAAAAAAGTTGAAAAAAAGCAGAAAATTGAATCTCAAAATAAAATTTCAAAATTAACATTGAGCAATTAATTCTTAATAATGGAAGTGAATTAATTCATTTTTGAGGAAGACAATTTCTTTTTTTATGGAAAACTATGCATGCATTATCCCAGAAGTAAAAATATGAAGCAACCCAACAGACAGTTTTGGACTGTGAAAAAGTCCTTTTGTACTATATTTAGGTATATATTTCAAGAAAGCCAAGTACAAAGAGCCTTTGTTGCTTCTTTGGAAAAGATATTTCCTAACTCTATATAAACTTGAAGATGGGAGTGCCACATATTGTAACATGTTTTTGCAGAGATTTTTGTGTTTGCTACAGATTGGATTCCCAGAAAACAGACTCTGAGATAGAGTTTAGTGTTTGGGATGTTTACTATGGAGTGCCTTTGGGATCCACACCTGCAGAGGAAAAGAAGAAAGAGGAATGCGAAGGTCAAGAAGTCAAGTTGTGACAACAGCCTCAGTTTATCCCCTGGTGAGGTCTGCAGCTAGAAGAGCTCTTCAGAGTTGTCCCAAATTGGGCTGTGATGGTCAAGCCTTACACTCCTAATTCAACTAGTCACTGGATGTGGAATGCCCTGTAAAAGGAAGTGACTTTAGGCAAGGTGGCTCTTTTCAACTAAGTCTAATCCCTGTAGGAGTTGATTGTGGAAACTTATCTACCAATAGCAGTCTCAGTAGCTGGAGCAACAAGTGCATCACTGAAGGGATATCTATGTGGCACATCAGAGTTTCCACCACATTTCACCTCTTGGTAACTCAGATTCGCCTCTGCAAGGACATCTTGGTGGACCGATTTCCCTGAGGAAACTTGGCAGAACAAGGTCAGTGAGACGAAAACAGCCTCTGCCACTGCCAGAGGATGCTCACTGTCTCGCCTCTCCACTGCCCTCTACTAGTCTCAGTGGCTTACCTGGTGCCATGAGCCTGTAGCTCTGACCTGCTGATCATCATGGTCTTTTCAAGTTAGGGCTTCTGGCACTAAAATTGAGCGAGGGAGTCCCAAAAGGGATCTAAGGGAGATACTCTGATAAAAAACATATTTCTTATGTTATGGTGCAGCAGCCATGGACCTCATTCTATTTCCACCAATTGGTTTAATATAGATTCTCATTATATTTAAAATAAAATCTGTGTTACCTAAGCATATATATTTGAATTAGACTATCTTAAGTATGAATTCTGTTCTCATTATTTGCTGTCTAAGACTCTGGGCAAGTTAAACTCTCATGCCTTAGTATCATCTCTGTAAAGTAACAATGATAATAATACCTACCTCATGTTTTGTGGAAGGATTAGAGATAATTATGTAAAATGACTTGTAAAACACCTTGACACACAGCAGTACACAAGAAATAGTAACTATTATCACAAAAGTTAATTTTTCTATAGGGCTTTCATTTGCATGCCTGATAGATAAGAAAAATAGGAATGGAAAGAGTTAGAAAATTAAAAACTGCAATCACAATTACAGTTTATATCAAGAAACACTTAGCTATGTAATGATGTCATTTAAACAGTTCAGACAGACCCCTTTGATTATTGCTGTTTACCTATTTGTTCTGCTTGCCAATTCCTGTTTGCCTACAGGATAGTTCTCTAACATTTGCATTTAGTTATATTGCAAACAGACTGGTATATGGAAATATGTGGTGAGTAGCTTAGAAGATGTGTTTCCCCTTTAGATTTACACTAATTACTTATGAATGGAGTTAATCTCTGTGATCCATAGTTCATCTAACTTTCATAAAAACCAATACACACTGGTCAGAATGGCCATCATCAAAAAATCTACAAACAATAAATTCTGGAGAGGGCATGGAGAAAAGGAAACCCTCCTACACTGTTGGTGGGAATGTAAATTGGTGCAGTTACTATGAAGAACAGTATGGAGGTTCCTTAAAATACTAAAAATAGAGTTACTATATGACCCAGCAATCCCATTCCTGGGCATATATCCAGAGAAAATATTAATTTGAAAAGATGTATGCACCCCAGTGTTCATTGCAGCACTATTTACAATAGCCAAAACATGGAAGCAAACTTAATGTCCACTGACAGATGAATGGATGAAGATGTGGTACACACACACAAAATGCAATATTACTCAGCCATAAAAAAAGAACAAAATAATGCCATTTGCAGCAACATGGATGGATCTAGAGATTGTCATACTGAGTGAAGTGAGACAGAGAAAGACAAATATCATACGATATCGCTTATATGTGGAATCTAAAAATGGGTACAAATGAACTTATTTACAAAACAGAAGTAGAGTCACAGACGTAGAAAACAAACTTATGGTTACCAGGGGATAAGGGGGGGAGGGATAAATTGGAAGATTGGGATTGACGTATACACACTACTATATATAAAATAGATAACTAATAAGAACCTACTGTATAGCACAGGGAACTCTACTCAATACTCTGTAATGGCCTATATGGGAAAGAATCTAAAAAATAAGAGTGGATATATGTATATGTATAAGTGGTTCACTTTGTTGTACACCTAAACCTAACACAACATTGTAAATCAACTCTACTCCAATAAATTTTTTTTTGAAAAAGAGAGATATCATTATGGTGTAAGACACAAGAGCATAACCTTGATTTTTAAATAAAAATCTCCTTTAAATGCTAAAATTAAAACAATACAAATAGTTTTTCAATAGATTAAAGTCTTACATTTACTATAAACATTTAGCTGATAAATTATAGTTAAGTAGATATGGCTATAGAAAGATGTATATATACATATTTTCCCACATTATAAATGGTGTACTAGATTTCACCTCATTTGGCCCCAGTTCTTCACCTCTTCCTGTGTGGACTCCAGTTGTCAAGTAGCTTTGCTATGGCTTTCACTGTAAGTGGAGCTTCTCTCCCACCCCTGGGCTCTTGGATTGGCCATATAGCTCGCTTTGTCAATGGAATTTCAGCAGACATGATGCAAGAAGAAGCTTGCAAATGACTCAATTTCTTGCATTTCTGCTGTCACCATGGGTGGGATGTGCGCCAGCTGGTGCCTTGTCCCATGAGAAGAATGACAGACATGTGGAAGTAAGCCAGACTTAGCCATGCCAGTCTCAATCAGCTGCCCTTTAGAACTAAGCTGGAACCAGAGAGTCACCAAATAAAACCCAGCCTGGGTTAGGTGGTCCTCAGATGACCTGATTGCTTGTGAAAAATAATAAGTACTTGCTGTTTTAAGCCATTGAATTTTGGTGGTTTGATATATAGCAAATTTTCCTGAAATTGGTTAATTTTCTTTTTATTCATATTTCTGAAATTGGTTAATTTTCAAAGAAAGGAAATTTTTTTTCTGTTTTCCTCAGATGTCCATAAAATATTGGTTTGACATTTGACATTAGAAGCATGATACAAATTTGTTCATGGCAAGAATAAGAATAACTCATTTTAACTCAGGGGAAAATTTGTTAAAATTAAGACAGTATAAATCAAGATATACATAGATGAAATTTATGGGGTTAGAATTCAAAATTATATTAAATAAAAGAGAGTATATTGCAGCAGTAGGTACAGAAGATACTGGGTGGGTTTGGAGTCTACCTCAGTCATTTCTGCCTTACTGAGGAGGTGGCAGGAGTTAGGAAGATTTTCATTCTCTTTATGTTCCATACTTCTAATTTCATAAATTTATGACTCCCCAAATATAAGTTTTTTTGCATCATTTCATAATTTTATATAAATATTCTTTTTGCAAAGCAGTAAAAGAAAAGTAAACCTCAAAATCTTGAGGAATTTATAATCTCCTTGTAAGTTTTTATCAGGAAACTTATAGTCAATTCATGAAAATATGAAGCTGTAATTGCATGATAAAGGAGATTTCATGTCCATTCTTCCACTGGATTAATAATATTGAGGTTTGCTTTTTAGTAAGGAAATTGGATGTACAGATTCTTTAGAGAGGATAAAGTGGACAATCATTTGTGGACAATACTAGTGGTGTCACTTTAAGTGAACAAGGAGGCTGTGTTAGTCTCATCTGGGACCAGAGTGAAAAACTGAGCTTAGTGGAAAACCTTCAGTCCATTATTGAACAGGCAATGACATTTCGAAGACAAATTTAACCTGGGAGTTAAGCAGGAGAGGCACAAACAGCTACTGTTTAGAGTCAAGAACTGGAAAATAGAAGAAGCAACCAAGCAAAAGGATCAAGAAATCCATGTCCAGGGTCATCTGGCTACTGCCCTGGGGCATCTGAGAGACAGAAGAGCACCTGACTCTTGGTAACTTGTACACAGAAGACACACAACAAATAGCGGAGCAGGTGTGCATGGACAAAATAGCACTAAAGAGAGGACATGGGTCAAAACATTATGGATTGTTAAATAATTCATAAGATACATCTTTAAGAAAAAAAGGGAAAGCAGCCAAATTTGTGAGGTAACAAGCAAAAAGGTTATGTATTTACTATAAAATGGAGATGTGGAGACTGTGGTAGGGGGAGAAATGTTTAGAAAAGAAAAAGATTAATTGTCTCTTCCTTATACAATTGCTCCATCCTGCATGGTTTTGGTTATTTACACAGCATACACATAAGGTGTTGAAGAGATTTATACACACCCCAGAGGAATTGTATAAGTTGTTCTCTGTTTCTCCAATACAGTTGCAAACTCTGAAGCAGCTCAATGCCCTGAATTTTAATGGGCTTTCAGATATTCTTCAGGAAGTTATCAGAAAAGGGTTGGCCATGAGCTCCATGTGTCACATATCGCAAACTGTCACATGAAGCAGAAGAAATAGGTATGTGCTAGAAATATTCCAATCCTCAATTTAATTCCCTAAATCCCAGCTGCAACCCAGCCCTTCCTCTAGTCTCTTTGCTGACAAATTATTCTTTATTTTTTCCTTAAACTGAAGTAGGATTTCTATCACTTTACACCAGAGCTTCCCCTCCCCGCCAAAAAAGAAAAAAAAAAAAGGGAATATAGATGAGCTTCTCTGGTTGAAGCCCAGATAGTGGTTCTGTTTGCTTGGCTATTTGGAATCCTCCCCTGCTCAGATTACTAAGACACTTCCAGGAACTCTCTAGACCTCCACAAAAAAATAATTTTTAAAACACTGCTCCAGCAAGGGTGTTAGAATTACCTAAAAGTCTTGTTAGCAATTATCAACCCCCATTCATCTCCCTTTTCCCCTTTTGATTTCCTCCCTTCACCTCATCTTCCTTTGATCTGCTTTCTTTTTCTTTTTCTCAACAGGACATCCTCCTCTTTTCCTGAGACTACCCCTCCACATGCCAAAACCCTCCCAATAAATGCAACTCAGTTTGTATGTCACCATCTTCTCCATTAATCTCTGACCCTATCAACTAGAAGCAATCTCTCTCTCCTTTGAACTCTTAGGGACTTATCCACTGCTCTTTCTTCGTACTTATCAATCCTGGCCAGGACTACTTTTATTTAAATGCTGGCTAGATTACTCCATGAATATTTCAAGTAAAGGAATGTAAAAATAACCTGAACCTAGTGAGCACAGTATGTCGCACCATACAGGTATTCTCTAAACATTATTTGACTGATCGATGAAATATTTATAAAGGTTTGTCCAAAGGATATATTAAGCCACTGCAGCCATAGTTTAACAATTATCTTTCAGTTAAGGTAGACTACATCAGAGAGCTATATACTTACATGAGACAGTTTCTTTCACCGTATACCTTGAAAAAATATAAAGTGGTTTAAATAATATAAAGGCACAGCTAGAAGGATACTCTGCCCAGTAGGCAGAGTGAAGAAAGCCATTACCTCTAAAGGGTGGAAATTATGGGAGGAGAGGTGAAGAAGAAGGAAGAAGGGAAGAAACACTCATTTTCTATATATTTCTGGGTTTTTAAAAATTTTTTACAGTAAAGATTTTCTAAAAACTAAGAAACAGCTCTGGGAAATTCATTTTATTTACTGCAAGGGTGTTCGTATATGCTGTCCTTCTTATAATGACCTATAAGTGAATTCTCTCTGCAGTAAGTTCCCACAAGTTTACAAGTCAATTTGATTTCTCCTGAGGAATAGATTTTATTTTTCTTTTGGAAAATGTGAATTACATAGTGTCAACTATATGCTAGTGTCATTGATTTTTCACACAGTATATCATCTACTTTGAAAAATATTCTTCAAGTTCTTCTATCTCTAAAACAGGGGTATTAATTCCATATTTGGGTGAGGGAAAGATTGAAAGAAAACACGTAAATAATGCCAGTATGTACCTTTCACAGCGTATGTCTCAGACTAAGGGCTTAAAAATTAGAAGACTGTCATTTTCTCCTTTATTATAGCATTAATGATGATGATGACTTCAAACAGTAAAAGATTTGGCATTGTGTTATGTAGTGGGGTTTTTTCCCCATTTTGTTTCCTTGGTGCTTAAGACCTAGAAATTCAACACCTATTCAGTTCAGTTTACTTTTTTTAATATTATAGAAGTTGTACGTGGATAAGATTATTTTTTCAAATGGTGCAGAAGGTCAGAAAGATGATAAAGCACTCTCTCAAATAAAGTGTAATTTTAGGCAGCCATTGTCAACAGCTTTTGTTTTTCGTTGTTTTCAGGATTACCATTAGAACAACATAGAACATATTTATATCCCTGGTTTTTAATTATGAACTTTAGTCTGTTTCTTGTCTCCTTTCAATTTTTAACAGAAATACTGCATGTGTTAGGTGAATAAATCCAAGGAGGAAAAAGTAGACTGTTTGCAGTCACGTGAAGGCAACTGGGCAGGAAAGGGAAAGAATGATGAATTAGAACATAAGCAGGATTATGCTCATTTTATAAACTCTGGCTGACAAAATATTATTTCGAGAGCTTCTCATGGACTTTTACTTTATGTAAGACTATCTTCTGGCTGAAATAAAGTTAGGTCCAGGCTTGGACCAGAAGGTCCAGGCTTGACAAACTTATTCTAAGTTTTTACAATATCATGGAGACTGTGGTAATTGAAGCTTTCCTGAAGTTTGATTTTCCTTTTACATCAGTGAGTCTGTATAAACAGACTGTAGTCTCCCCTTTAAACATAAGCTCTATGAGGGTACTGCTTTTTTCACTGCTATGTTGCCAGAACCTAGAACCATGTCTCAACAAATATCTGTTAAATCAATGTGTCTTTCTTTTAACCTTGACTGATAAATTTCCTGCTGAACTGTGACCTTTACTTTAACAAGTGTTCCAAATCTCATGACTGTCATTTGTTATATTCACCTGACCCATGAACTTCTCTACTCTTGTTTTCCCATCTTTAAGGGTTTTTTCACATTCATCATTTTGAGTACATTTTCTTACTGTGAAAGAAAATAATCTCAGATAATTATTTTTGGTTCAATACTAAGTAGAACTAAGTAAATCAATATGATTCCTACATCCATGTAATTATTGAACAGAATGCTATACTTATGGCTTTTACTAAATATGCTGGTTTCCATTTTGGAAAGATTTGACAAATATTAAGGCACAGAAGGAAGCACCCAAAAAGCTGATTCTGCAATACAGAATAGCATGATTTGACATAATAATGCAGTTGAAATATTTTAAAAAACTGGTTGTAATACTTCAATGTTTTAATAAAAAAAAAGTAAACAAATGAGACCTAATTAAACTTAAAAGCTTTTGCACAGCAAAGGAAACCATCAGCCAAATGAAAAGACAACCTACTGAACGGGAGAAAATATTTGCAAGTGATACGACCAATAAGGGATTAATATCTAACATATATAAACAGCTCATACAACTCAATATCAAAAAAACAAACAATCTGATTAAAAAAAGGGCAGAAGAACTGAATAGACATTTTTCCAAAGAAGCTATACAGATGGCCAACAGGCACATGAAAAGATGCTCAACATCACTAATCGTCAGGGAAATGCAAATCTAAACCACACCTGTCAGAATGGCTAACACCAAAAAGAACACAATAACAAATGTTGGCAAGGATGTGGAGAAAAGGGAACCCTTGTACACTGTTGGTGGAAATGTAAGTTGGTGCAGCCACTGTGGAAAACAGTATGGAGGTTTCTCAAAAAACTAAAAATAGAACTACCATATGACTGAGCAATTCCACTCTTGGGTATATATCCAAAAAAACCAAAAACACTAATTTGAAAAGATACATCCACCCCAATGTTCATAGCAGTATTATTTACAACTGCCAAGTTGTGGGAACAACCTAAGTGTCCCTCAACAGATGAATGGATATAGAAGATGCGGTATATATACAGTGGAATACTACTCAGACATAAAAAAGAACTAAATTTTGCCAACTGCAACAACATGGATGAACTTGGAGGGCATTATGCGAAGTGAAATAAGTCAGACAGAAAAAGACAAATACCATATGCTTTCACTTATATATGGAATCTAAAAAATACAACAAACTAGTGAATATAACAAAAAAGAAGCAGACTCACAGATATAGAGGACAAACTAATGACTACCAGTGGGGAGGGTGGAAGGGGCAATACAGGGGTGGGGGAGTGAGAGGTACAAACTACTGGGTGTAAGATAGGCTCAAGGATGTATTGTACAACACAGGGAATATAGCTGATATTTTGCAATAACTGTAAAGTAACCTTTAAAACTGTTATAAAAATAAAAATTTAAAAACAGAAATTCAATGTTTTGACAGTCAATCTTCCTTTAAAATCACTGAGGGAATTGATTATATACAGAGTCTGGAGATGAGTACTGGTTGTTATATAAGTAATAACTGCCTAACATATATACATGCATATCTTACGTCTCCATATGTGTGTGTGTGTGTGTGTGTGTGTGTGTGTGTGTGTGTGTATTCTAAGATTGAGAATTTGCCTAAGAAGAGCAGAAATTTCTTGAGAAAGTACAGATGACTATTGCAGCAGAGTAGCACTGTCACAACGGTTTTACAAACATCTGTCACTGATCAATTGTTAGATTAACTACATCAGAATGACTTAGAGTGGTTTTATAGATTAGAAATTCTTGGATTGTACCTACAAATATTCTGCTTTGGTAAGTCTTGGGTGAGGTACATAAATCTCTGTTTTTCTTAAGTTATTTTCAAGAAGTTCCCCTGGTTAATTACAATGAACACTCTAATTTGTGAAACACAGTGAAGCATTATTGGAACTAGGCTGAACCAGGCTGAACCTCAATGGTTTGCCACAGTCCAGGTGTACTCTCCACTTTCAAGGTCCAGGGAGGTATTCTTGTTAGGTGCAAATTGGTCAGTACCTAAAAGACTGGCTCTTGTTATATAAGGGATATCAGAATGTCAATATGTTCATTGTCAGTGAGAAGTATAAATATCAGATGTATGCAAATGTCTGCCATAGCAAGATATACAGGAAACCAATCAATGTCTGAAAGTTTGGGGTAAATATGAAATCAGGAAAACAGAGAGTTAGATAAACTGAATTTTAATGTTATAAGCCTAACATTGTCAGATGCAGGTATCTTGCATTTATGATAGCTTCACTAATGGGGCTGGAAATATTCAAAATCGATTTGCTAATGCCTCCCTCTCCTGGGAAGGGTTTATTTGGGCATTGGCAACATTGGCTTTATAATTGTCTCTTCGTTCTTTGCATCCTTAGATTACAAGCCAATCTTTGAGTTGACACAACTTTCTTGTCCAGTGCATGCACTCAAGACACATTCAAGCCACAGGAGCTTGGGAGCTAGGGTATTTATTGAGCTCAATTATCTAAGCTCTAGTTCATTCTAGTCCAGTTTATAATTTAATTTTTAGGAGGAAATCTGGTTTTTCTAAGTCTTTTATAAGAACTTCAAAGCAGCACCCAAGTAATGACATAAAAACCTGTAGACACATAAGATATTTTCTATATTCCATCAAATACATGTGTATAGGTATAAATAAACTCATTTTTATTTTTTTAAATATATAAACGGGGATTCAGGGAATTGTAAGGCTGATGAATTTAGGGAAAAAAATATCTGCACTAAGAATAGGAGGAACTGATTAGTCCATGCAATCACACAAAAATATACGGACATTGTAGGATGGTAAATGAGCCCCAATTTCAAGAGATGAGCTAGCTTCAAAACAATCTTCCTCTCACTGGGAGATAAATACTAATTAAAGTGAGACGGCGATGAGGATATATAGATAGAAAGGGAAGTACTAGTTAAGGATAAAGAGATGTGAAAGGGGTAAAAAAGCAGGAAACTGTACTGTAGGTGAGCCATATTTCCCACTGGTTTATTAAGTATTAGCCAGACTGCCACTGACCATAGTTCCCTTCAGAAGCAAAGGATCTAAGGTAGGAATAGAGTGAAAACAGTTCTGGTTAAGTTGTTTCTCACTTGTTATAAATTACCAAATGCAGGATGATTGAGAAAATATCATTCTTAACCAGATTTGATTTAGTTCTAGTGATCTGGGGCTTTGAGATAGCAAAATTCTTAGATGAAAGTAAGTGGGTATGATCTAATTTAGAAATTCAAAAAAACATATTTCATTCATAAAATTTTTACAGTCCTGGACATGTCCACATTCATCTTTGTCCTTTATTTTCAAGTAATTCTAAATCCCTATTTTCACTACCTCAGAGGGTGAAGTGAATAAGTCCAACTCATCATGAGTTTGGATTAGCGGAAGATTTTCTGTCAACAAAATGTATGATCTTTTTGTAGTACAGTTTCTCTTAGCCTCTTTCCCTATTTACCCCAGGAATAAAGACTATGGACTTTCCTCTAGTGTCTATTTTCCATTCTTCCTTCTGAAAATAGAACATCCTAAGTGTCAGATGAGAACATGGTCACTCAGCTACACTTTCAACTCTCCCTTAGGGACAGACATGGCCACATCATCCTATCAGAGATATGTGTCACCTCCTGGTCAAAAAAATGAAAACTATAAAATACATTCTTACATTCTTGTGAAAACTGAGAAAATTTGGAAATGGATAGTATATTAGTAATTATAGAATTATTATTACTTTTCTCAGTTGTGATAATGGTATTATAGTTATGGAAGAGAAAGTTCTTATTTTTAGCAATGGTTCACTATGTTTTCCACTTACTTTCAAATGTTAAAAATATATACCCAACACTTTTGTATACAGAAGTTTGAACAAGGACTTGGTATTAGATGATATTAAAGAATCAATGTCAGAAACTAACACAACATTGTAAAGCAATTATACTCCATAAAAAAAAGAATCAATGTCAATTTTGTTTTATGTGATGACATTTTACACAACCAGCACCCCAAATTCACAGACCAGAGTATTAATTAAGTCATAAAAGAGACTGTTGCATTATCAGCATTAATAAACTATCAGCAGCTGCTGAAAATATTACCAAATATATTATGCCAAGATCTCAATTTAGAATGCAACATGCCAATTCAAAAGTTAAGACAAACAGTCAAGAGAAGATGTGGCACACAGAGAAGAGAAAATAAATCAAAAGGATGAATTCTCCCTGTGTATTAAAAAAAAAACCTAAAAAGCAAGAATCACTCCTGAGGCACTTCTTTCCATTTGTTCTATTTTAAAATCTGCTCTTAATATCAGAAAATAAGATGTAACTTTCAATGGGAATGACAGTCTCCAGTTCCTTCCCTCCTAATTTGTTAAAATCTCATATCAGTCTAGAAAAATCCTTGACCTTATTTCCATGACCAGGTATCTTGTCCAATGTTCAGAATATTAGGGCTTTTAGAATAAGGATCAAAGGTAAAACTAATTTCAGGAAATCTAAATCTCATGAAAAATAATACCTTAACGATTAGAGGATACAGAAGTGAAAGCATCTTATGGATGCCTTCAATGATCGTATCAGGGAAGGTTATTCTCACACTGTCTTACATTCTCAAGGGGTATAATCAAGCTTGCATCCATACTATGGTGAAGCTGTCATTCATGAGGACATCAATGACCTCCATGTTGCCAAAATATAAATTTGATTTTTCTGACCACATTTTATTTGACTTCTTAGCGATCTTCAAACCTGTTGACTACACTCCACTTCTTTGTACACTTTTTGTCTCTTGGGGCAATTTGATGTCATTGGCCACTCCTTCTCAGTCTCCTTACTCCTTCTGTTTCAAGGGACCTCTAAAATTGACGTGTCCTAGGCTCAGTTTTCTCTCTTCCCTTTTCTTAACATTTTCTCCCTGTAGTTTCATCCATGCTAAGAATGTACAATCTATCTTCATACAGTTGATTCCATATTCCTATCTGCAGGTTTGAACTGTTCCTTGAACAGACAAATATTTTCCATATCACCTTTCCTTAGATTTATGAGACATATCTGATTCCTTTCTTTTCCTTAATATATTCATTAATTCATTAGTCTATCTCGTTAGACTTTCCAAATTATATCCCATATTCACTCACTTTTCTCCATCTATTCCTACCATCCTATTCCAAATCACTTAAAATAATGCAATGGTCCTACTCCCACCGCAATTCGGATCTAGTGTGTTTAAATTATTGTGCAATTTTCCAAAACCACACAAGAAGACTCTGATATAACAAACCATTTTATACCCAACACCCATATTCAATAATTATCAAAATATCCATACATTTACTTAATCTCTCTTTTCCCTTTGCTTTTATTTTTTGACAAATCATTAAAAAGCAAATCACAGACTTCCTCTTATTTCACTAATAAGTACTTCAGTATGGGTGTATAACAGACAAGTACTTTTTCACATAACCATCATGCCATTGCTACATTAGCAATAATTCCTAAATATCACCTAATATCCAGTTCATATTAACATTTCTTAGATATCCTAAAATGTCTTTTCATAGTTGCCTTCCCTGATCTGTCAGAATAAAAACAAGTTCTACACAGTTCACATCATTATTATATCTCTTACATCTCTTTTACAACTATTTCCCACCTTTTGTTAATTGTTTCATTGGATAAACCAGGATATATCTCCTCCAGAATTTCCAACATCTATATTGACTGACTGTGTCCTCAACATGTCCTTCACTTATTCCTGTACCTGCTATACTTTCTGAAAGCTGTTAGTTAAATCAAGGGACCCTGATGAAATTCAGGGTCCATTTCATCAGCAAAAATGCTTTAAAGATGTGGCCTTATACTTCCTATTGCATCACATCATGAAGTTTATTTCATTGTTTATCCCACTGTATGTTAAGATGGATCAAATTAATCAGGTGGGTTCATACCTCATCCTGCCTTTATAGTTCCCTGTCAAAGTAACATCTAATGTCCTATTTTCCTCGATATCTCTTCCTGTGTCTAATGGTAAATGCATAGGCAATTTGATTGGATTGTCATATATATCTCTATAGAGATTATACCATTTTGCCTTCCCACCAACAAAGTTTGAGAATGCCTATTTCCTCGCATCTTTACCAGGAAATATATGTTGTCAAGCTTTTGGATTTTTGACTATTGATATATGAGAAATAATATCTTAGGATTATTATTTTATAATAATTATTATATAATTATTAATAATTATTATAATATTGTTAATTATTAGAGAAATGCAAATCAAAACTAAAAACACCAGTCAGAATGGCCATCATTAAAAAGTCTACAGATGCTGGAGAGGGAGCAGAGAAAAAGGAATCCTTCTACACTGTTGGTAGGAATGTAAATTGGTGCAGCTACTATGGAGAACAGTATGGAGGTTCCTTAAAGAACTAAAAATAGAGTTACCATATGACCCAGCAATCCCATTCCTGGGCATATATCCAGAGAAAATTCGAATTCGAAATTCGAAAAGATACATGCACCCCAATGTTCATAACGGCAGTATTTACAATAGCCAAGACATGGGAGCAAACTTAGTGTCCATCATCAGATGAATGGATATAGAAGATATGGTGTGTGTGTGTATACACACACACACACACACACACACACACACACAAAGGAATATTACTCAGGCATAAAAAAGAATGAAATAATGCCATTTTTAGCAATATGGATGAACATAGAGATTATCATGTTAAGTAAAGTAAGTGAGACAGAGAAAGACAAATATCATACAATATCACTTGTATGTGGAATCTAAAATATGACACAACTGAACTTATCTACAAAACAGAAACAGACTCACAGACATAAAAAACAAACTTATGGTTACCAAAGGGAATAGCATGGAGTGGGGAGGGAGAAATAAATCAGGAGTTTGGGATTAGCATATACACACTACTACATATAAAATAGTAAACAACAAGGACCTACTGCATCGCATAGGGAACTATACTCAGTATCTTGTAATAACCTATAATGGAAAAGAATCTGACAAAGGATATATATATATATATATATATATAGATAGATGGATGGATATAGATATATAACTGAATCACTTTGCTGTACACTTGAAACTAACATAACATTGTAAATTAACTATACTTCAATAAAAAAAGAAAAACATTTTACATAATAATTTTCATTTATATATTAAGTTCTAAGTTAAGTTGAACATCTTTACATATGCTTATGAGTCACATATTTATACTTGCCCATTTGTTTGTTGGTTTGTTTTTATATTCTTAATTTTGGAGAAATATTTTAATATTAAATAATTTGGGGGGACATAAAGTGTAAATAATTATTCCAAGATTTGTATGTATATTTGGACATTTTTTTCATCCAGAGGTATAATTGGTCAAAATTTGTTCTATGGATTCAGGACTTTGAGTCATTTACCCTATTCCCAAATTATGAAGTGATCCAGCAATTGTTTGTTCTTGAACCTGTATGTATTTATAGTTCATATTGTTTACATATAAATATCCAATCTATTTTTAATTTATTCTGGTTGTATGGTGTGAAGAATGAATCCAGTTTCATTTTTTACTTTCTACTTTTTCTGTATGGCTAACCTGTTGTTCAAAACCATTTATTCAAAATTCTATCTTCCTCCACTAATTAGGAATGCTGCTATTATCAGATGCAAAGTTTTCATGTGTACTTTGGTTTTTGTCTGGATTTACTTTTTTTATTGGTTTTCAGTATAGTCATTTGTCAGAATTACTTTGTTTTAATATAGTGTGTATAATGTACTTTAGCCATCTACCTAAACATTGCTTTTATTTTTCAGATTTTTCCAGGATACATATTTTTCCTTTTATGAACTTTATAATTAACTGAACTAACTTTAGAAAAATAAAGTTGATCATATTTATATTGGGTTCATATTAAATTCATAAATTCTTAAGGACAATTGACACTTTATGATATTGTACCTTTCTAAGAACATAGAATTTTTTTCATTACTGCAAGGATATCTTCCTCTTTTTCCATATTGTTACATAGTGTTTCTCATGATTATTTTCTCATAGATTTTTTTTCACAACTCTTTATCAGTATATCTAAGTATTTCATTTTTATTTTTGCTACTTTAAGTGGAGTATACTCGTTTGTTTTATATTCTAACTGGTTTTCATTTTTATATATGAAAACTATTGGTTCATCAGGGTTAAGTTTACCTGTTACTCCCCTAAAATTTCTCTCTCAATTTTTTTATTGATACTTTTGTGTTTTCCAATTGTACAATCTCATGCTTTGCTATTATAGTTTTGCCATTCTCTTTTTCAAAACATCTTGAATTTCTTTGGGTGGTCGAATTGCATTGCCTAATGTGTCAAAATCAATGTTACATATCAGTGGCTATACTATTTATCCTAGATGTGTTTCTGACTTTATTAAGGAGCCTCTTGTGTTTTCCTATTAAAACACTGGCTTTGAGTTGATATATTAAATATTAAATCATGTTAAAGAAATATCCATCAATTCCTACATTATTGAAACATTTTACAATCAAGTATGGTTATTAAATATTGTCAAATGCCTCTATATGTGAAGATCTCTACACAAGTTCCTCCCCAATATGATAAAATTATTTTCCAATATTTAGTCACCCTTGAATTTCTGTCCCAGTTCATTTTGTTCACAGTATATTATTTTCATTGCAATTGGATTTTATTTGCTAATATATTATTTAAGATTCATTCATTAGTGAGGTAGTAATTTTCTTTTGTTTCTACACGTAATCTCTCTGAGTCCTGTTTATTTTTATATAAATTTCATGAAAATAATTTAAAAGTTTTCCTTATTTTGGATACTCTGGACAGTTTAATTAACAACTGGAGTTTGGAAATTGGAATTTTCTGATCTTTAAGTTTTGTATTACCATATGAGCTCATCTGAGCCTGATGGAATTATGAGGGAGCTCTTTTATAAATTTCTGTACATTTTCTAATATAGCAACTGTCTTTTAAAAATGTCTTTCTCTTTCCACTTAGCAAATTATGTTTTGCTAAAGCTACCAATTTCATCTGGCTTTTCAAGTTTATTGACAAAGAATTTAACAATGTAGTCTCATGATTTTTTAAAAATTTCTCTGTTATGATGGTTATATTTTATTCCTAATGCTATCACTACCAAAATGATTATCTAGATTGTTTAAATCTTAGCATTTGCTCTGTGCAACATTAACCACTCCCTCCCCTACTTGGCCTGTATTCCCCTGTACTGGGAATCACCAAATACCCTAAAAAATAAATATGGGGAGAAATATTGGTTTATCTCAGTACTTTTCCCCTTTGTCTGGGATCATGTCCAAAGAAGTCCTGGTGGCTTTGGTGCTCTGTGATGTTTTCAAGTGGTCACTGATGCAGTACTAGTTTGTTATTTAGTGTTTTATCAAGTTTTACAATTGTTGTTGGCAGCAGAATTAGTTTGATACAAATCACATTAGGACTTATCTCCTGCCATTATCTACAAGCAACCAGAGCAGTCTCTCAAAATGGAAATCAGAGCATATTAGTTTCCTACTTTTAATTTTACAGTGGCTTTCCTTGGCATTTGGATTTAAATTCAAACTCCTTATTATTCCCATAAGCTAAGGCCCCCAATAACTATTCTGATACCTTCTTATCCCACTTCCCCATGCTCACGCATTCACTTATGTTTCCCAAACACCCAAGCTTATTTTTTCTCTAGAGCTTCTGCACTTCTTATTTTCTCCTCTTGAAACCCTTTAGCACAGTACCTTTTTAGTGTTAGCTCTATCTCATTTTTCATATCTTAGCCCAAAGGCCATAGCTGACCACACTCTAGTCACTCTCCAGCATGTGGCCATGTCTTATTTTCTTTTTATCAATTATAACTTGGAAATTACTTTCGTTTGTTCACCGTTTTATTATTCATCTTATGAGGGCAGGGAACTCAACTGCTTTTTTTCTCTAGTGTGTTTTAAGGCCTTGTAGAGTACTTGGCAAATAACAGATATGCAATAAACATTTGCAAAATAAATGAATGAACAATTCATTATCAGTATGTTTAATGCAAATGAATAATATCTGTAAAATCTTGAGCCCCTGAAACAGAGTATAACAAGAAATAAACATTGAGTCTATGGAAAATTTAAGCACAACGTCTAGGATCTGATTAGCTCTCTACAATTGCTGGAAATTTGGTCAAGCAATTTAATTTTTGAGATCCTATTATTTTCAACGATAAAATGGGAAGGAAAATTAGAACAACCATTCCCTTCCAGTTTGAAAATGTCATGATTTACTTTCCAACTCAGCACAATATACTTTGTATTTTATTTTAACATATTTTAACATGAAAATTTATAGTATGACCTGGTTCATTTGAAAAATCATCTGTGCCTGCCATATGACTCAGCAATTCCACTCCTGGGTATATATCCAACCCCCCCCAAAACACTAATTCAAAAAGATACATGCACCCTAATTCCATAGCAGCATTATTTACTATTGCCAAGGTATGGAAGCAACCTAAGTGTCCATCAATAGAAGAATGGATGAAGAAGATGTGGTATATATATATGTGTTATATACAATGGAATACAACTCAGCCATAAGAAACAACGTAATAATGCCATTTACAGCAACATGGATGAACTTGGAGGGCAATACGCTAAGTGAAATAAATGAGACAGAGAAAGACAAATTGCTGTATGATATCACTTATATGTGGAAACTAAAAAAATTACAATAGACTAGTGAATATAACAAAAAAGAAGCAGACTCACAGATACAGAAAACAAATAAGTGGTTACCAGTGGGGAGGGTGGGAGAGGCAATATAGTGGTGGGGGGAGGGAGGTACAAGCTATTGGGTGTAAGACAGGCTGCAAGGATGTATTGTACAACATGGAAATATAGCCAATATTTTGTAATAACTGTAAATGGAGAGTAACCTTTAAAACCTGTATAAAACATCATCAGTGCATTTGTTCCATTAGGGATTTTATTAACTGCATTAATATTTATAAGGAAATTACATTCTCTTTTCATCTCATCTATTTTTATTTAACAATTTAAAAAATTTTAACATATAATAAACAATGTTGTGAATGAGGATCACAATCAAAATATAAAATCAATATGTATATGTCATAGAGGAGAATATTAGTGATATGAAACTATCCTGGATAATTTCTACTCTGCATATTGAACTTGCTGTGTTTTTACATGAATAACGGAATATACTAAAACTGATGGCACAATTCTTTTGTTAGAGCAGTTATGAGATGAAAAGACAAAATCTACACTGAAAAGTTATTAAAGAAACAACGCATCTCTAATGATAAAAAGATGAAGTTTGTCTCTCCATTTACATCTGTCTCTAGTGTTATAAATATTAGATCATATTTTAAAACTCACTCATAGCTTTGTAGCATGGTCCAGTTTTGATAAGCTCTTGTAGTGCTACTATAAATATAAAGAGATTTATGAATTAATTTTTATATTTAAATTACAAAGTCTTCTGGTACAACTGAAGTTTCAGCTTCAGAGTTAAACTGGCTATTTCTTTAGCATTCAAGACAATAACATGTTTTAGAACACAGATTAATGTGAAATGTCTTCATCTCTAGGAAAGTACAATAAAACTACCTTGAAAATTGGCCTCTGGATATATTAAAAACAATAAAAGTCTTCCTTTTTAGCCATTAAAAAAGTGATACAATTCAAACTTCTCTCTTCAAATCTTATCATTCACTTATATCATGTAGATTATTTCATGAGTTATATAATTTAATAAACTGAAAATATTATATATATAATTAAACCATTAAATTCCATTAAAGTGTCATATGTTTGTAAAAGAATATTAACCAATATGTATAAGTTTCAAGTGTATGGTAACAATTAGAAACTTATGCAAAGATTAAATCCAAATGATTTGTTAGTAGTTTAGTAGAAGATCACTATTTTGCCATGATTACTCCAGACACACCTAGAACACATGGCCATATTTGAAGTTCAGAGAACTTACTTTTTTAAAAAATGAACACATCTTTATTGTTTCCTATGATTACAAAAGTGTTGATTAAAAATAAAATTAGAATAAATCTGACACAAATCAGAAAAGGAAAGTTTTTTCTAGTTCTAATCTCCAGGGGCCGGGGGGAACACTCCTCTCAACATTTGGAATACATCCTTTCAAAACTTGTTTTTGCAGATTGTAGGCATAAAAGCCCTCAGCAGAGATGAGATGACTATCAGTCATTACTGTTTTAAAGCAAAATCACATGGTGAAAAAGAGGAATATACTGAGGGTACCTAAGGTTTCTTTAAACTATAGTGGAAGAGAAAGTGTCCAGACCAGTATTCATAAGTAGGTAAGCAATGGTGTTATTGTGGAACCAAAGAAAAATCCTGTGTTGTCAAAGAGAAGCAAGGTATGAAGTGAGCCAAAGAGTCACAGTTTTTATACATATGAATATAGGTTTTATAATGCATTATTGAAATCTTACTGCCCATACAAATTATATGATTTAAGGATATACATCTAAAAATTGTTCTTTCCCTGGCCAAAATGAAGCAGTAACTTACCTAGTTGATTAGTTTTACTTGGAGGTTAACTTTCACAAAGAGCTTGCTTGCAAATACAGCACCTAACTGGGGCTTTCAGATAACTCCTCTAAATTAAAATGAAAAGGGGGTGGAGAAGAGTTGGATTGGGAGTTTGGGATCAGTAGATGCAAACTATTATATAGAGAATGGATAAACAACAAGGTTCTATTGTATAGCACAAGGAACTATATTCAATATCCTCTAATAAACCATAATGGAAAAGAAAAAAAATAAAAGAAAAAAGTTAACTAAAAAAATAATAAATAAAATAAATAAAAATGAAGACAAAGTGCCCCTCTATACCTCTCAGAAAATAATCTGCAGCTATTCCTACATATACTTTTTTCAGTTGTTGAGAAGGGAGCAGGGAGTGGTATACATAAATTTAATTCTTTCCTGCCACACACCTAGTCTATGAATCCAAATGCATTTTTCCATTAGTGGTTTTTAGACTGAGAAAAAAAATGGTGAATTAATATAAGAAAATAAATTGTGACATTGGAAACTAACAAAGAACACAGATGCAGAATTTTTATTTTTATTTAGCATATCTGATTTACTATTTTAAATGACTAAACTTCCCTTGTGACATCCATCAAATGAAAGGAGACATAAACAACTCAAAGCATTCAAGGATACCTTGACTTGAATGTCATTTCTTGACTTTATCTCAATTCTTTCAAAAAGAAGTTAACAGGGACCTTAAAGATGGCGGAAGAGTAAGACGCGGAGATCGCCTTCCTCCCCACGGATACACCAGAAATACATCTACACGTGGAACAACTCCTACGGAACACCTACTGAAGGCTGGCAGAAGACCTCAGACCTCCCAAAAGGCAAGAAACTCCCTACGTACCTGGGTAGGGCAAAAGAAAAAAAGAAAAAACAGAGACAAAAGAATAAGGACGGCACCTGCACCAGTGGGAGGGAGCTGTGAAGGAGGAAAAGTTTCCACACACTAGGAAGCCCCTTCGCGGGCGGAGACTGCGGGAGGCGCAGGGGGGAGCTTCGGGACCGCGGAGTGGTGCACAGCGACGGGTGCGGAGGTCAAAGCGGGGAGATTCCCGCACAGAGGATGGGTGCCGACCGGCACTCACCAGCCCAAGAGGCTTGTCTGCTCACCCGCCAGGGCGGGCGGGGCTGCGAGCTGAGGCTCGGGTTTCGATTTCAGACGGGGCGCAGGGAGAGGACTGGGGTTGGCGGCTTGAACATAGCCTGAAGGGGTTAGTGCACCACTGCTAGCCGGGAGGGAGTCCGGAAAAGTCTGCACCTGCTGAAGAGGCAAGAGACTTTTTCTTTTCTCTTTGTTTCCTGGTGCGCGAGGAGAGGGGTTTAAGAGCGCTGCTTAAAGGAACTCAGAGACGGGCGCGAGCCATGGCTAAAAGCGCGAACCCCAGAGACGGGCGCCAGCCACGGCTAAAAGCGCGAATCCCAGAGACGGGCTCGAGCTGCGGCTAAAAGCGCGGACCCCAGAGACGGGCGGGAGACGCTAAGGCTGCTGCTGCCGCCACCAAGGGGCCTGTGTGCGAGCACAGGTCACTCTCCACACCCCTCTTCCGCGGAGCCTGTGCAGCCCGCCACTGCCAGGTTCCCGGGATCCAGGGACAACTTCCCCGGCAGAACGCACGGCGGTCCTCAGGCTGGAGCAACATCACGCCGGCCTCTGCCGCCGCAGGCCCGCCCCGCACGCAGTGCCCCTCCTTCCCCGCCCCCCCCCCCCCCCCCCCGCCTGAGTGAGCCGGAGCCCCCGAATCAGCGGCTCCTTTAACCCCGTCCTGTCTGAGCAAAAAACAGACGCCCTCCAGCGACCTACACGTAGAGGCAGGGCCAAATCCAAAGCTGAGCTCCTGTGAGCTGTGAGAACAAAGAAGAGAAAGGGAAATCTCTCCCAGCAGCCTCAGAAGCAGCGGATTAAAGCTCCACAATCAACTTCATATACCCTGCATCTGTGGAATACCTGAATAGACAAGGAATGATCCCAAATTGAAGAGGTGGAATTTAGGAGCGAGATCTATGATTTTTTCCCCTTTTCCTCTTTTTGTGAATGTGTACGTGTATGCTTCTGTGTGAGATCTTGTCTGTATACTCTTGCTTCCACCATTTGTCCTAGGGCTCTATCCGTCCATGGTGTTTTAAAAAAATTTTTTTTTTCTTAATAATTAATTTTAACTGTAATAACTTTATTATACTTTACCTTCGTTCTTTCTTTCTTTCTTTCCTTCTTTCCTTCCCTCCTTTAGACAACGAATCACCCCAAATTGAGGAGGTGGTCTCTAAGAGCAAGATTTATGATTTTTCCCCCTTTACCTATTTTTGTGAGGGTATATGTCTATGCTTCTGT
Source organism: Phocoena phocoena (assembly GCF_963924675.1). Classification (NCBI taxonomy): domain Eukaryota; kingdom Metazoa; phylum Chordata; class Mammalia; order Artiodactyla; family Phocoenidae; genus Phocoena; species Phocoena phocoena. The sequence continues at coordinate 55,665,788 of NC_089222.1, forward strand.
GTAAGATTTTCTCTGTATAGCTTTGCTTCCAACATTTGTCCTAAGGTTCTATCCGTCCCTTTTTTTTCTAAATATTTTTTAATTCAATAACTATATTATACTTTATTTTATTTTTACTATATCTTCTTTCTTTCTGTCATTTTTCCTTCTTTCCCTCCCTCCTTCCTTCCTTCCTCCCTCCCTCCCTACCTCCTTTCTTTCCTTCTTTGCTTCTTTCTTCCTTCCTTCCTTTCCTCCTTTCCTTCTTTCTTTCCTCACACTTCTACTAATTCTCTCTACATTTTCTCCCTTTTATTCTGAGCCGTGTGGATGAAAGGCTCTTGGTGCTCCAGCCAGGAGTCAGGGCTCTGCCTCTGAGGTAGGAGAGCCAACTTCAGGACACTGGTCAACAAGAGACCTCCCAGCTCCACATAATATTAAACGGCGGAAATCTCCCAGAGACCTCCATCTTAACACCAGCACCCAGCTTCACTCAACGACCAGCAAGACACAGTGCTGGACAACCTATGCCAAACAACTAGCAAAACAGGAACACAACCCCACCCATTAGCAGAGAGGCTGCCTAAAATCAGAATAAGGCCACAGACACCCCAAAACACACCACCAGACGTGAACCTGCCCACTAGAGAGACAAGATCCAGCCTCATCCACCACAACACAGGCACTAGTCCCCTCCACCAGGAAGCCTACACAACACACTGAAACAACCTTAGCCACTGGAGACAGACATCAAAAACAACTGGAACTACGAACCTGCAGCCGGCAAAAAGGAGACCCCAAACACAGTAAGATAAGCAAAATGAGAAGACAGAAAAACACACAGCAGATGAAGGAGCAAGATAAAAATGCACCAGACCTAACAAATGAAGAGGAAATAGGCAGTCTACCTGAAAAAGAATTCAGAATAATGATAGTAAGGATGATCTGAAATCTTGGAAGTAGAATGGACAAAATGCAAGAATCAGTTAACAAGGACCTAGAAGAAATAAAGATGAAACAAGCAATGATGAACAACACAATAAATGAAATTAAAAGTACTCTAGATAGGATCAATAGCAGAATAACTGAGGCAGAAGAACGGATAAGTGACCTGGAAGATAAAATAGTGGAAATAACTACTGCAGAGCAGAATAAAGAAAAAAGAATGAAAAGAACTGAGAACAGTCTCAGAGACCTCTGGGACAACATTAAACGCACCAACATTCGAATTATAGGGGTTCCAGAAGAAGAAGAGAAAAAGAAAGGGACTGAGAAAATATTTGAAGAGATTATAGTTAAAAACTTCCCTAATATGGGAAAGGAAATAGTTAATCAAGTACAGGAAGCACAGAGAGTCTCTTACAGGATAAATACAAGGAGAAACACTCCAAGACACATATTAATCAAACTGTCAAAAATTAAATACAAAGAAAACGTATTAAAAGCAGCAAGGGAGAAACAACAAATAACACACAAGGGAATCCCCATAAGGTTAACAGCTGATCTCTCAGCAGAAACCCTAAAAGCCAGAAGGGAGTGGCAGGACATACTGAAAGTGATGAAGGAGAAAAACCTGCAACCAAGACTACTCTACCCAGCAAGGATCTCATTCAGATTTGATGGAGAACGTAAAACCTTTACAGACAAGCAAAAGCTGAGAGAGTTCAGCACCACCAAACCAGCTTTACAACAAATGCTAAAGGAACTTCTCTAGACAAGAAACACAAAAGAAGGAAAAGACCTATAATAACGAACCCAAAACAATTAAGAAAATGGGAATAGGAACATACATATCGATAATTACCTTAAATGTAAATGGACTAAATGCTCCCACCAAAAGACACAGATTGGCTGAATGGATACAAAAACAAGACCCTTATATATGCTGTCTACAAAAGACCCACTTCAGACCTAGAGACACATACAGACTGAAAGTAAGGGGATGGAAAAAGATATTCCATGCAAATGGAAACCAAAAGAAAGCTGGAGTAGCAATTCTCATATCAGACAAAATAGACTTTAAAATAAGGACTATTAAAAGAGACAAAGAAGGACACTACATAATGATCAAGGGATCGATCCAAGAAGAAGATATAACAATTGTAAATATTTATGCACCCAACATAGGAGCACCTCAATACATAAGGCAAATACTAACAGCCATAAAAGGGGAGATCGACAGTAACACATTCATAGTAGGGGACTTTAACACCCCACTTTCACCCATGGACAGATCATCCAAAATGAAAATAAATAAGGAAACACAAGCTTTAAATGACACATTAAACAAGATGGACTTAATTGATATTTATAGGACACTCCATCCAAAAACAACAGAATACACATTTTTCTCAAGTGCTCATGGAACATTCTCCAGGATAGATCATATCTTGGGTCACAAATCAAGCCTTGGTAAATTTAAGAAAATTGAAATTGTATCAAGTATCTTTTCTGACCACAACGCCATGAGACTAGATATCAATTACAGGAAAAGATCTGTAAAAAATACAAACACATGGAGGCTAAACAATACACTACTTAATAATGAAGTGATCACTGAAGAAATCAAAGAGGAAATTAAAAAATACCTAGAAACAAATGACAATGGAGACACAACGACCCAAAACCTATGGGATGCAGCAAAACCAGTTCTAAGGGGGAAGTTTATAGCAATACAAGCCCACCTTAAGTAGCAGGAAACATCTCGAATAAACAACCTAACCTTGCACCTCAAGCAATTAGAGAAAGAAGAACAAAAAAACCCCAAAGCTAGAAGAAGGAAAGAAATCATAAAAATCAGATCAGAAATAAATGAAAAAGAAATGAAGGAAACGATAGCAAAGATCAATAAAACTAAAAGCTGGTTCTTTGAGAAGATAAACAAAATAGATAAACCACTAGCCAGACTCATCAAGAAAAAAAGGGAGAAGACTCAAATCAATAGAATTAGAAATGAAAAAGGAGAAGTAACAACTGACACTGCAGAAATAAAAAAAATCATGAGAGATTACTACAAGCAACTCTATGCCAATAAAATGGACAATCTGGAAGAAATGGACAAATTCTTAGAAATGCACAACCTGCCAAGACTGAATCAGGAAGAAATAGAAAATATGAACAGACCAATCACAAGCACTGAAATTGAAACTGTGATTAAAACTCTTCCAACAAACAAAAGCCCGAGACCAGATGGCTTCACAGGTGAATTCTATCAAATGTTTAGAGAAGAGCTAACACCTATCCTTCTCAAACTCTTCCAAAATATAGCAGAGGGAGGAACACTCCCAAATTCCTTCTACGAAGCCACCATCACCTTGATACCAAAACCAGACAAGGATGTCACAAAGAAAGAAAACTACAGGCCAATATCACTGATGAACATAGATGCAAAAATCCTCAACAAAATACTAGCAAACAGAATCCAACAGCACATTAAAAGGATCATACACCATGATCAAGTGGGGTTTATTCCAGGAATGCAAGGATTCTTCAATATACGCAAATCTATCAATGTGATAAACCATATTAACAAGTTGAAGGAAAAAAACCATATGATCATCTCAACAGATGCAGAGAAAGCTTTCGACAAAATTCAACACCCATTTATGATAAAAACCCTGCAGAAAGTAGGCATAGAGGGAACTTTCCTCAACATAATAAAGGCCATATATGACAAGCCCACAGCAAACATCATCCTCAATGGTGAAAAAATGAAAGCATTTCCACTAAGATCAGGAACAAGACAAGGTTGCCCACTCTCACCACTCTTATTCAACATAGTTTTGGAAGTTTTAGCCACAGCAATCAGAGAAGAAAAGGAAATAAAAGGAATCCAAATCGGAAAAGAAGAAGTAAAGCTGTCACTGTTTGCAGATGACATGATACTATACATAGAGAATCCTAAAGATGCTACCAGAAAACTACTAGAGCTAATCAATGAATTTGGTAAAGTAGCAGGATACAAAATTAATGCACAGAAATCTCTGGCATTCCTATATACTAATGATGAAAAATCTGAAAGTGAAATCAAGAAAACACTCCCATTTACCATTGCAACAAAAAGAATAAAATATCTAGGAATAAACCTACCTAAGGAGACAAAAGACCTGTATGCAGAAAATTATAAGACACTGGTGAAAGAAATTAAAGATGATACAAATAGATGGAGAGATATACCATGTTCTTGGATGGGAAGAATCAACATTGTGAAAATGACTCTACTACCCAAAGCAATCTACAGATTCAATGCAATCCCTATCAAACTACCACTGGCATTTTTCACAGAACTAGAACAAAAAATTTCGCAATTTGTATGGAAACACAAAAGACCCCGAATAGCCAAAGCAATCTTGAGAACGAAAAAAGGAGCTGGAGGAATCAGGCTCCCTGACTTCAGACTATACTACAAAGCTACAGTAATCAAGACAGTATGGTACTGGCACAAAAACAGAAAGATAGATCAATGGAACAGGATAGAAAGCCCAGAGATAAACCCACGCGCATATGGAAACCTTATCTTTGATTAGGATAGCAGGAAAATACAGTGGAGAAAGGACAGCCTCTTCAATAAATGGTGCTGGGAAAACTGGACAGGTACATGTAAAAATATGAGATTAGATCACTCCCTAACACCATACACAAAAATAAGCTCAAAATGGATTAAAGACCTAAATGTAAGGCCAGAAACTATGAAACTCTTAGAGGAAAACATAGGCAGAACACTCTATGACATAAATCACAGCAAGATCCTTTCTGACCCACCTCCTAGAGTAATGGAAATAAAAACAAAAATAAACAAATGGGACCTAATGAAACTTCAAAGCTTTTGCACAGCAAAGGAAACCATAACCAAGACCAAAAGACAACCCTCAGAATGGGAGAAAATATTTGCAAATGAAGCAACTGACAAAGGATTAATCTCCAAAATTTACAAGTAGCTCATGTAGCTCAATTTCAAAAAAACAAACAACCCCATCCAAAAATGGGCAGAAGCCCTAAATAGACATTTCTCCAAAGAAGATATACAGAATGCCAACAAACACATGAAAGAATGCTCAACATCATTAATCATTAGAGAAATGCAAATCAAAACTACAATGAGATATCATCTCACACCAGTCAGAATGGCCATCATCAAAAAATCTAGAAACAATAAATGCTGGAGAGGGTGTGGAGAAAAGGGAACACTCCTGCGCTGCTGGTGGGAATGTGAATTGGTTCAGCCACTATGGAGAACAGTATGGAGGTTCCTTAAAAAACTACAAATAGAATTACCATATGACCCAGCAATCCCACTAGTAGGCATATACCCTGAGAAAACCAAAATTCAAAAAGAGTCATGTACCAAAATGTTCATTGCAGCTCTATTTACAATAGCCCGGAGATGGAAACAACCTAAGTGCCCATCATCGGATGAAGGGATAAAGAAGATGTGGCACATATATACAATGGAATATTACTCAGCCTTAAAAAGAAACGAAATTGAGCTATTTGTAATGAGATGGATAGACCTAGAGTTTGTCATACAGAGTGAAGTAAGTCAGAAAGAAAAAGACAAATACCGTATGCTAACACATATGTATGGAATTTAAGGGAAAAATATGTCATGAAGAACCTAGGGGTAAGACAGGAATAAAGACGCATACCTACTGGAGAACGGACTTGAGGATATGGGGAGGGGGAAGGGTGAGCTTTGACAGGGCGAGAGAGAGTCATGGACATATACACACTAACAGACGTAGTAAGGTAGATAGCTAGGGGGAAGCAGCCACATGGCACAGGGATATTAGCTCGGTGCTTTGTGACAGCCTGGAGGGGTGGCATAGGGAGAGTGGGAGGGAGGGAGACGCAAGAGGGAAGACATATGGGAACATATGTATATGTATAACTGATTCACTTTGTTATAAAGCAGAAACTAACACATCATTGTAAAGCAATTATATCCCAATAAAGATGTTAAAAAAAAAAAAGTTAACAGATTTTTTGACTTCTAAAACTCATCTTATTACGCTGAAGATACATCAAATATTTACTCTCTTTCCTCTCCTCCATGTGTATGAAAAAGCAAATCAGATGATAGTCCATAATCAATCCACATTATTTATTTCTTATAAAATATTTCAAATACAAATAATAGTAAGACTGTTATAACAAAAAAATGTATTCCACTACTAAGTAAAAAAATAAACTTTACAGAAATGTTGGATCTCCTGAGTATCTTTCCTCTTTACCAGAGATAAATACGTCCTGAATTTGATGTTTTTTCATTCCTAATGCTTCACTTATAATTTTAGTACACATGTGTATATATATGTATACATAATTTACATAATACATAGCATTTTTGCCCTTTATATTCTATTTACATGTTTAATACTGCATTTACATTTTTTCTTTTTGCTAAATATATGTGTGGGATTCACTCAGTTGCTATCTAGCTTATTCAGTAATGATGTATCCTATTATTTATATATATATATATATATATATATATATATATATATACATATATATATACACACACACACCCCTACATTTATTTGTTTTTCTGCTCACATTTATCTCATTGCTTATGCCTTTTTATTTATTCAGAAGCACAACTGTCAAAACAATAAACTGTGAAATAAATGATCCATATGATCACTGAACCCTCCTGGCATGTAGGTATGTAAGTTAAGTTTCTTTCTCTGCCTCATCCCTGTATATGAGTTGTTTCAAATCTGGTGAGTGATCAAAATTACCTGAAGATTTTGTTAAAAAGCGTTTCAGATAATCGTCCCCCATTTTAGACCTTCTGAGTCAGTTTCCCAGGCTGTGGCTCAAAAAACTGTGCAAAAATAAAATTAAAATGTACAGATGATCTTATTTTGCAGATATATTTGAAATCATTTTATTAAAAGTCAAGGGGAAAAAAAAAAGTCAAGGGTACTAAAGATCCATGAGCCCCAATTCCAATGTGTATGTTTGGGAGTGGGGGTTCCCACCAACAAGCAATTCTCCAGCACCAGCAGGGTATCCTACCGTTCAACTCAACTCTGATTCTACCTAGCTGGATATAACCTTGAATCCCATAGGTTAAGGGCTCAGTCCCACAAGACAGCCCTCACTCCCAACATCAGTTGCCCACAGCAAGTCCAGTTTACCACCTGTGCTTCTGACAGACTGGCTACAGATGGGAGGTTCTAGCGACCCCCCTCCTTGAATTTGTTTAATCTGCTAAAGCAGCTCACAGAACTCAGGAAAACATTTTACTTAGTAAGTCACTGTTTTTTTATAAAAGGATATAACTCACCAGGAATAGCCAGATGGGGCTATATAGGGCAAGGAATGTGGAAAGGGATGCAGAGCTTCCCCACCCTATTTAAGTGCACAGCTATACCCAAGTCTCCACATGTTCACCGATCTAGGAGCTCTCTGATCCCTGTCCTTTTGGAATTTTATGGAGGTTCATTATATAGGCACAATTGACTATATCATTGGTCATTTGTCATTGATCCAACCTCCAGCCCCTGTCACATCCCTAGGTCCCCAGAGGTCATGGGTTGGGTTGTGTTTCAACCCTCTGATCTCAGGGTTGGGTCTCTGGGAAACCAGTCTCCATCCTTAGGTGCAGTCCAAAAGCCACCTTATCAACAAAACAAAGGACACCTTTGTGGTTCTCATCACTTTGGAAATCCTAAGGTTTTTAGGAGCTCTATGCCAGGAAAAGTGGACTAAGTGAAATATACATTTCTTATATCATAGTATCATAGGTGCATTTGTATTATTTTTTTATTAAGTAAAATGTATATACATAAAAGTGTGGATTCAATGTACATATGTATCATAGGCGTGCAATTCAATAGACAGGATAAATTTTTCATAAAGTTGTGTGCTTTCAAAAGCTAACTGAAAATTATTATTTCCCAGCTGTTAATTGTAATAAAGCTTCAAAAAGAAAAAAAATAGCCTGAGATAGAAAAAAAAATTAAACTGACAAGGGAACAGTAAATAATTAACAACTCGTATAGTTTCTGTGTAACTTATTTACTGCTAGGGAATTCATACAAATAAAAACATCCTCATCTTTCCAAAGGCATAACACTGTACAATTATTAATACCTAAAATACAGAAACAAAACAGAAGAATTGGTATCAATATAGAATTGCATTTAATAGTTAGATTTGGTCACCTAAGGACATGGACACAAATGGTAATTTATGAATGATCATGTATTGAATAAACGAACTGAAGTCACTAAATGTTAAAATTATTATAACATGTTAATCATAATTTATATGAGCTTTCATCCTTTGATATTGAGATGACTTCCTCCTGCATAATAATAAGATTATATTAATTGTGTTGACTTCATTTGGAGAAATTAATACAGTAGATTGTAAGTAAATTTAAGTATAGATTTTTTCCTCCAACATGGCGGTTTATCTTTTAAAAGATTTTTTAAAATCTTTTAAAAGATTTAACACTCTGACATAAACAGCAGCAATATCTTTTTGGATATGTCTTTTAAAGTAAAGGAAATAAACAAACAATGGGACCTAACTAAACTTAAAAGATTTTGCACAGCAAAGGAAACCATAAATGAAACAAAATGACAAAGATCTTTTAAAAGATATTTTCCTCCAACATGGCAGTTTATCTCTTCCACATCTCATTTTATTATACTATCATTTATGAATGATATTTTTATTCTTGTTGGAGTTTTAACCTTTTTAACGTAGAAAAACTCACCTATATGTATGAACGCAGTTAAATATATTAACAATGCATTTTATGTTCTTACAAATAACGCAACAATTTGTTAATACATTTTGAGACAAATACACTGTCATTACTTAATTTGATAAGTAAAGTGAAGTTGCCTTACATCATAATGATTAGATAATATTGCTTAACACGAAATATGTGACATTCGAAAAGTAACTGATACAAAGTGTAAGTTATTAAATATGCATAAATGTTATAAACAAACAATAAAAATTAATTATATGTGCAAATCTTCCTTTATACTCTGAACTTAATTGTCTCACCAAATAAATCTGTCCAAGATCCAGATCTATGAGTTTTTGTGGCATTCTCAATGACAAAATAATATCTAAGGCAGAAAAAGTTGATTCTTTAGAAGATAGAGTTTAGGATAATTTCTAAAGTGTTTTTTTTTCTTGAGCTACTAAGGGCAAGAAGTGCTTTCACTAGCTATTGGGACATCAAAAGATGACTCACGGTCTGTTATTATGAAAAAGTACTAGAGTAACTAGAGTAGAAACTGGACACAGAATTGAGATGAATTCACTGAGATAAAATGTGTTCTCTTCAGCTCTGTTTTTATTTTCTGTTTTACTTTTTGATTGATTTATGTTAGTACTGAAGACATTGTCTCATTCCATCTAGCTCCATTTCAGAGCAGAAAATATCATTTGAACAGAAAAATTACCTAAAGGTTTTCCTAGTTAGTTTATCCTTTAGGGGAGGAGTAAGGGTCGGAATTGGAAGGTATAAAGCTATAACTGTTTTTTTGTTTTTGTTTTTCTAATGCAGGGTTACTCAGGCAAAGGGCTACAAATATATAGTATCGAAGTTAGGATAGGCACAGCCCACACTGACCTTTTGTAAGCTACATATGTGTTTTGAAGTGTTACATAGAGCATGAGAATGTCATATATTAACCTTTTATTTTGGCTCGTGCCATGTTTCATTAGAAGGGCTCTGCTCACTGTGATCACTCAGGCATCCAGGAGGATAGCAGTAGCCACCACCTCGTGATACTGCCATCTCACTATGGAATTTCAGGCTCTGTGGGCCAGGGACGAGAGCAGTGGGGGAATTGAGCACTGGTAACTACCTGCATTGCTCAGGAAGTCACACACACCATGTTTTAGAGGCAGAACTAGTCATATGTATATTCCTATTCTCAAAGGAGTAAAGTAATTTTCCAGATAACTGGAAGTAGAGGAGAACCAGATATTGTGACTATTTGTAAGCTATACCATAACTTTTGAACAGAAATGTTTATTTCAGTAACAATCAGTAAATATTTTATATCTGTTTTTGTTCCTTTCTGTTAGTAATACTTGTATGTGTATGTTGAAAGGGAAGGTCAAGTTCATAACATAGCATGTAGCTAAGAATGAAACAGAGGTTTCAATCCAACTTTATATCAGAAATAATTTTATTATAGGTTTTGATTATAACATACTTGTGAATATTTCAAGATGATTCAGAACTTGTAATAAGGTACACTTTCCCTACTACTTCATCACCTAATATCAATTTCAAGTAATAGTTACTGTCAGAAATTGAAAATGAAGTAGAAAGACACTATCAAGATGGTTTGTTGGATCAAGCATAGACTTTGGATTATACAGATTTGGGGGCTTACATAAATATTTTCTTATTAGCCAGTTAGCCATGGGATGGTTACGGAAAAATTTATGAAACTCAATTTCCAAATTGACAAAATGGGGATAAGATAACCTCTTTCAAGTGTTGTCTTGAGAATTAAAGCATACATATCAAAATGCAGAATATAGTACATGACACAGAGTGTTTTAGAATTAAAATGTTATTATTAATATTTTTATGATGTCAATATGTAATACTCTTTCAACTCTGCTCTTTTGGCAAGTGGCTTTATAATTCGGTTAAGAGAATAATTTATGTGGTAGGGTGTCTAGAGAAAAATTTTATAATGTGAACTACCCAATGACCAGTCAGCCAATGTTTGTTGTAGTCTACAACAACTGATGTTATCATTAAGCACAAGAGAATTACTAAACAAGCTATTTCTGTACTTGGGGGTGTGGTTTAAAGTTTCCAAAGAGGTTATTTCTGAGACAAGCAAAGTTTCAGAGCATCTCAAGGATGCCTTTTGGTAAAGATTTTTTTAATTCTCCTCCCCCCACCTTTCTTCATCAGCTAAAATAATTCTCTACTCCCAGGACTGCATTTCAGAGCAAGCATACTGGTACCTCAGATCACCAAGGCAAAACTTGCATTTGCCTCAGGATTGAGTACAGTACTAAAAAAAGTGTTAGTAATCGAGGTAATTATCTCCAAGTTCATAACTGGGAGCAGGAAACTAGTTGATAACTAGATTTATAATACAAGTAACAAGATATGTTGCCTTTTATGTAAAATATTATTAAACACTGGGAATTAGACACTGGGAATTATTCCTACTTCTAGTGTAAGTAAATTAATATTATATCATAGACATTAATGATCAGTATTATGATAAAGGGTAGGAAGAATTACAGAACATGAAAGGAAAACATGCAAATCTAGGGCCCATCTCCTGTAAATATACCACCTTTGCTTTGAATACTATCCTAACCTGCATTTCAGCTATCAGTTTGAAGTTATATGCATTTATTTTCCTTTTAAAGGGTGAAATTGCTCCTATAGGCTATGTTAAATGTCATTAACTTTAAGAATAAAAGTTATAATATATTTTGTTATGAAACATAATTGAACCATAAATTATATTTGCACAAAATACATATAAGCAATAATTTTTTACAACCTAGTAGTTGGATTGTAACACTAAGTCATTTTGAATAAGAACTAGCTAAGAATAGTTTCATACTGGTTTCTATATGACAAGGGAAAAATTATTTTCATCTAATGCATGAATTTACTTGTAATAACTGCGTTGGGAAGCTTAATTTAAAACTTTATTTTATGAGCACTTCTTCCTGGGTTGGGTTAACTGCACTTAGTAACCAGCAACTTCTCATATTTTCAGATGACATGATGACTCTATTTTGTATTCTCTTCAAATATGTCCTAATTTTCACTAAAATATTATTACCTCAATAATTGTTACTTAGAACATCAGCCTCTGGCCACTGACGTATCAATCTTAAACTTCTTACACACATTTATAAAAAACAGAAATTAATACAGAATATGTTAAAATATTGTTAAAAATGACCATACTACCCAAAGCAATACACAGAGATTCAATGCAATCCCTATCAAAATACCAATGACATTTTTCACAGAACTAGAACAAATAATTTAAAATTTTCTATGGAAACACAAAAGACACCAAATAGCCAAAATAATCTTGAGAAAAAACAGAGCTGGAAGATTCAGGCTCCCTGACTTCAGACTATACTACAAAGCTACAGTCATCAAAACAATATAGTACTGGCACAAAAACATACACGTAGATCAATGGAACAGGATAGAGAGGCCAGAAATAAACCCATGCACTATGGTCAATTAGTTTACAACAAAGAAGGCAAGAATATACAATGGAGAAAAGATAGTCTCTTTAATAAGTGGTTCTGGAAAAACTGGACAGCTACATGTAAAAATACAAAAATTAGAACATTCTCTAATACCATATACAAAAATAAACTCAAAATGGATTAATGTAATACTGGGCACTATAAAACTCCTAGAGAAAAACACAGCCAGAACACTCTGACATAAACAGCAGCAATATTTTTTTGGATATGTCTTTTAAAGTAAAGGAAATAAAAGCAAAAATAAACAAATGGGACCTAATTAAACTTAAAAGCTTTTGCACAGCAAAGGAAACCATAAGTGAAACAAAATGACAACCTATTGAATGGGAGAAAATATTTGCAAATGATATGACTGATAAGGGATTCATATCCACCATATATAAACAACTCACATAACTCAACATCAAAAAATAAATCCAATTAAAAAATAGCCAGAAGAACTGATTAGATATTTGTCCAAAAAAGCCATACAGATGGTCAACAGGTACAAGGAAAGATGCTCAACATCACTAATCATCAGGAAAATGCAAATCAAAACCACAATGAGATATCACATCACATCTGTCAGAATGGCTATCATCCAAAAGAACACAAATAACAAATTTTGGCAAGGATGTGGAGGAAAGGGAACCCTCATTCACTGCTGGTGGAAACGTAAATTGGTACAGCCACTACGGAAAACAGTATGGACGTTTCTCAGAAAACTAAAAATAGAACTACCATATGACTGAGCAAATCCACTCGTGGGTATATATCTGAAAAAAAGAAAAACACTAATTCAAAAAGATGCATGCACCCCAACGTTCATAGCAGTATTATTTACAATTGCCAAGACATGAAAACAACCTAACTGTCTATATATATATATATATATATATATATATATATATATATATATATATATAGGGTTGGCCAAAAAGTTTGCTGGGTTTTTGCATAACATCTTATGTGTATATACACACACATACACACACACACACACATATATATACACACATATATGTATGTATACACACACACACACACAATGAAATACTCCTCAGCCATTAAAAAGAATGAAATTTGCAGCAATATGGATGAGCTTGGAGGGCATTATGCTAAGTGAAATAAGTCAGAGAAAGACAAATTACTGTATGATATCACTTATATGTAGAATCTAAAAAACTACAATAGACTAGTGAATATAACAAAAAGAAGCAGACTCACAAATATAGAAAATAAACGAGTGGTTACCATGGGGAGGATGGGAGGGGAATATAGGGGTGGGGGAATGGGACGTACAAACTATTGGGTGTAAGATAGATAGCCAATATTTTGTAATAACTGTAAATGGAAAGTAACCTTTAAAATTCATAAAAAGAAAAAAAAAGAAGGAATAGAAATCAGTACAGAAGAGCATAAGTACTAAAATCATTTAATATATTTTACTTAAAAGAATTTATACAATTTTAGAGTTTAAAAACAATTTAGAGATCCACTAATTCAAATGTTCCATTTGCAAAAAGACGAAAATAATTTCCAAAATGATTAAAATCTGTCCAAGGTCAAAGAGCACAGTGGCAGAGCTTGAGTTAAACTGGGTATTTTGATTGCTGGCTGAGATATCTTCCTATCTATCTTTATAATTTCTCTCATTGTAAAAGTGCAAATGATATGGTTCAAGAATACAATAACAACACCTTACAAAACCATTTTCAAGGAAATTAAGTGTTTATTCAAACATTAGTTTTGATAATCATATTGGTCCAAAGAAAGGCAAATATTTCAGCTCTATCTTGCTATTAAAATCTCTTCATGAGTAGGAAGAGAACTGGGGAATTTGAATTACTATCTCTACAATAAAAATGTACATAAGAGAGACAAATGAGTGGGCATAAGGGAGAGGCCATCAGTTATAATCACTATCTCTCTCCATGTTAAGTTAGGCCACAGCAAGAAGTTGGTTGCTTCTTAGAGAAGCTCTGCTTGCAGAAGCAGAAATCAGTGTTTGGGACAAAGTAGATGGAAATATGGAGGGAAAAAGTATACTTATTGATCTCTAAATAGATTGGGAAGTCTTGGTAAAGTGAACCCTGTGAATTCTTTGACAAAGGCTCAGTGTGATTGTGGTGGTTGTTTTTATCCAACACATTAGCCTGACTCAGAATGTTACTATCCTCTTGTAAATGAAGCACAGTAAAATCTGGGAAACTCTTTCTAATTAAAAGTTAAAAATCATTTCCCTAAAATTCTTTTTTCCCTAGTATCTGTTGTTGAACAAATATCAGGAGACATTTAAAGCTGTAATACAATATGAAAATGGATGCCAATGATGTAATTGTCTGATAAAATCCAAACTACTTGAAGAATTGAAATTAATTTATACTAAATCATTATCTTTTTATGGCAGGCAGATGTTGGGGTTACGGTTTTAGTGAACTTTGGGTTCTTTTTATTCACAGATAAGAATCTGCTTTTTAATAAATTGAGAAGCTAAGGTCTAACCCTTCTGGCAGCAGATTGGCTTTCTAATTATCCTAGTAATAGATCTAAATTATTATTCAATGTAGGTCTGCATCCTACTGTTAGTGGGTCATAATATCCCTCATGATTCGTACTTTTTTCCTGTTTTAGTAAAAGATTTGCCATCTGCAGATAATTCGAGTTCATTGTCTAAATTTTAAAAATAACATTGATATGATTAGGAAGTTATTCATGCATTTGAAAGGATCCACAAGTGACCTAGGAGACAGACAGCTGATTTCTTTTTAAGATTCATTCTCCCTCTTCTCCTGAAAAGATAACATGAGAAGTTTCATATCACAACCATTATGTTTACTTTCTTAATTTTTCTTTCACTCTGATATATACAATATTTCTGTTAGTTTTGTTTCTTTTTTTTTTTTTTTTTACATTCCATGGGCTTTATTGCAACATGGGTTTAGATGCAAATTCGTTCCACCTATTAAGTGGACTCATATAAGATTTGGAATTCTTCAGCGAGAGTCAGGAGCCATTTGCAGTAGAGGCAATAACAGCATTGGCTTGATCACGGATTCTTTTTTTTTTTTTTTGCGGTACGTGGGCCTCTCACTGCTGCGGCCTCTCTCGTTGTGGAGCACAGGCTCCAGATGCGCAGGCTCAGTGGCCATGGTTCAAAGGCCCAGCCGCTCCACGGCATGTGGGATCTTCCTGGACCGGGGCACGAACCCGCATCCCCTGCATCGGCAGGTGGACTCTCAACCACTGCGCCACCAGGGAAGCCCTGATTATGGATTCTTGAAACCTGAATTAGTTTCAGAAGTAAATTAATCCCTAAGTAATATATATATATATATATATATATATGTTTTCTTTTAAAGATTCTTTTCCATTATAGGTTATTATAGGATATTTAATATAGTTCCCTGTGCTATACAGTAGGTCCTTGTTGGTTATCTATTTTATACATAGCAGTGTGTACATGTTATTCCCAAACTCCTAATTAAACTCCCAAACTTCCTCCCTCCCCTGCTATCCCCTTTGGTAACCATATGTTTGCTTTCTATGTCTGTGAGTCTATTTCTGTTTTGTAAATAAGTTTATTTATATCATTTTTTAGATTCCATGTATAAATTATATCCTATGATATTTGTCTTTCTCTGTCTAACTTACTTCACTTAATATGATAACCTCTATGTTCACCCATGTTACTACAAATGGCATTATCTCATTCTTTTTTATGGCTGCGTAATATTCTATTGTGTATGTATAGCACGTCTTCTTTTTCCATTCATCTGTCAATGGACACTTAGGTTGTTTCCATGTCTTGGCTATTGTAAATAGTCCTTCTATGAACACTGGAATCTATGTATCTTTCTAAGTTAGAGTTTTCTTTGGATATATGCCCAGGAGTGAAACTGCAGGATCATATGGTGACTCTATTTTTAGTTTTTTAAAGAACCGCCATACTGTTCTCCACAGTGGCTATACCAATTTACATTCCCACCAGCAGTGTGGAGAGTTCCCTATTCTCCACACCCTATCCCTTAACTGGCAGAAGTGATCTCATTGGTTTAACATTGCTATTCCTCAATTTCCAAGTTAGCATCAACTACTCTAGTTTTCTGTCTCTGACTGTGATTATAAGGTTTGTAATCAATACTGTGGCCAGAATAAAAACATGAGCCCTTCCAAGAACACAGTATATCTTTCCATCTGTTTGTATCATCTTTAGTATCTTTCACCAGTGTCTTATAGTTTTTGGAGTACAGGTCATTTGCCTCCTTAGGTAGGTTTATTCCTGTGTATTTTATTCTTTTCTGATGTGATGATAAATGGGATTGCTTCCTTAATTTCTCTTCCTGATATTTCATTGTTAGTATTGAAATGCAACAGATTTCTGTATATCAATATTGTTAAAGAATCCACATTGTTAAAATGACCGTACTACCCGAGGAAATCTACAGATTCAATGCAATTCCTATCCAATTACCAATTGGCATTTCTATACAGAATTAGAACAAAAAAATTTATTTGTATGGAAACACAAAAGACCCTGAATAGCCAAACAATCCTGAGAAAGAAGGACAAAGCTAGAGGACATGCTCCCTGACTTCAGACTATACTACAAAGCTATAGTCATCAAAAGAGTATGGTACTGGCACACAAACAGAAATATAGATCAATGGAACAGGATAGAGAGCCTAGAAATAAATCCACACATCTATCATCAGTTAATCTATGACAAAAGAGGCAAGAGCATACAATGAAGAAAAGACAGTCTCTTTAATAAGTGGTTCTGGGAAAACTGGACAGCTACATGTAAAAGAATGAAATTAGAACATTCTGTAACACCATATACAAAGATAAACTCAAAATGGATTAAAGACCTAAATATAAGACCAGGTACTATAAAACACCTAGAGGAAAACATAGGCAGAACACTCTTTGGCATAAATCACAGCAGTATTTCCTAGAGTAATGGAAATAAAAATAAAAACAAATAACTGGGAACTAATTAAATTTAAAAGCTTTTGCACAGCCAAGGAAACCATGAATGAAACAAAAAGACAACCTACAGAATGGGAAAAAATATTAGCAAATGATGCCACTGACAAGGGATTAATTTTCAAAATATACAAACAGCTCATACAGCTTAATATCAAAAAAAAAAAAAAACCCAATCATAAAATGGGCAGAAGACCTAAAAACACATTTCTTCAAAGAAGACATGCAAATGGCCAACAGGCACAAGAAAAGATGCTCAGTATTGCTAATTATTAGAGAAATGCAAATCAAAAGTACAATGAGGTATCAACTCACACCAGTCAGAATGGCCATCACCGAAAAGTCTACAAATAATAAATGCTGGAGAAGGTGTGGAGAAAAAGGAACCCTCCTACAGTGAAATATACAATATTTTGACTGGATGAACTTTAATTTTTTTATAAGTATGAAATTGAATAAAATTCCTATAGCAATAAGGCATCAAATTATATAGAGGATTGCTCAGTGAATACTTTAATGTCACCTCTTTGACAGAAACTAGATTTTTTAATTTCACCATCACCTACACTCCCCCACTCTCAGTTTATTCATCTTTAAATGAAAGTAAAAAATATTTTATCTTCTTGAGACATCAAGAGCCTTAAGAAGTACCCATTTTGGTCTGGTAATTCTAATTTTCTGGGACTACCTTAAGAAAAAAATGTGTAATTTTTTGAAATGATATATAAATATTCTGATTGGAGAAAAATTAGACTAACAAAAATTTTAAAATCTAATATCTATGTATATGACAACCATTACATAACTAATAATACCACTGCAAAATGGAATACTAGGAAGGCATACAAAAAATCATGTTTAAAAGTATTAATAAGATGAGAAACACCATAATATTATAAATGACAGGTTAAATAATCTAAAACTGTGAGACTAGTATTTTTATAGCATTATTGAATATTCAATTATTTTAAAAATATATTACATAGATTAAGCACACACCAGTACATTTCTGTAACTGTATATTATAAAAATTTTAAGAGTTAATGTGAAATGCCTTTTCTCAGAATAAAAAATCAAATATGGTAGTAATGGATTTCCACTTCAAAGTATGATGGAGTACTTTGTAGCAGACCAATGGTTCTACCAAGAATACCTAGAAAAACAATAATAATGTCAAAATACTTTTTGACGTAGCATATACTATAAAATGAAAAATCCATTATATATATGCACACACATATACATGTGTGTATGTATATATATGTGTGTATGTATGCTTGTATGTACATATACATGAAGAAACTGGGAAGCAAATTGTAGATAGAACATAAAGAAAATATAAAAAGGGAAATTATAAAGATATAGTAGAAATCAATAGAAAAAAATGGACAGTAGGAAAAAAAATCAATCAAAGAGTTGGTTCTTGGAAAGTGATAGTAAAATTGATTAAAAAAACAGGCTTAACCAAAAAAGAAAAACAATGAGAGGATGTACAAGCAAAAAATTTTAGAACTGAAGACCATTAACATAGATTCTACAGATATTAAATAGGTATGTTTTAATAATTTAAAAAACTTTATCCAATATATCTGATAATTTACTTATTTGTTTAAATTGAACTATAGTTGAGTTACAATATTATATTAGTTTCAGGTGTACAACACAGTAATTCAATATTTTTATGGATTATACTCCAATGTTATTATAAAATATTGACTGCATTTCCTGTGCTGTGTATTACATACTTATAACTTACTTACTTTACATCTAGTAGCTTTATACCTCTTAATTCCCTTCACCTACATTGCCCCTCCCTCCACCCCTCTTCTCTCTGGTAACTACTAGATAATTCTCTGTATCTGTGAGTCTATTTCTGTTTTGTTATACTTGTTCATTTTGTTTTTTTAGATACCACATATAAGTGAAAACATACAGTATTTGTCTTTCTCTGTCTGACTTATATCACTGAGCGTTATACCCTTCAGGTCCATTCATGTTGTTCCAAATGGAAAAATGTTATTCTTTTTTTATGGTTAATATTCCATCGTATATACATGTACCACATCTTCTTTATCCATTCATCTATCAGTGGACACTTAGGCTGCTTCCATATCTTGGCTGTTGTAGATAATGCTGCCATGAACACTGGGGTACATATATTGTTTTAAACTAATAGTCATTTAAGTTCAAAAGCATTCTAAAAGCTCTTCATGTTTTACTTCCCTTCACAATGTTTTATGTTTTGGCATCATATTTTACATCTTTAAGTGTATCCCTTAATGATTATTGTATTTATAGTTGATTTTACCAGTGAGATTTTTTCCTTCGTATTTATTCTTATTTCCTGTTATAGTCTTCTTTTTCACTTAAAGTGGACCCTTTAACATTTCTTATAACACCAGTTTAGTGGTGATGAACTTTTAGATTTTGCTTGTCTGGGAATATTTTTGCCTCTCCTTCAATCCTGAATAATAGCCTTGCTGGATACAGTACATGAATATTCTTGACTGGGCAATTCAACTCACAGATAAAAATTTAATGGAAATGTATACACCAATATACATGTAGAAGTACTTCTCAGAAGCACTATTGTAATAGAAAAAAATGGAAACAATCTAAATACCCATCAAATGAAAGATAGATAACTAAATCATGGTATATTTGTACAATAGAATACTACCTAATAATTTGAATGACCTATATAGCTACATGCAAGAACACAGACAAATTTGGAGTGAAAAAGTAAGACGTGAAAAAGTATAAACATCATGATTCCAAATATAAAATTTAAAAACAGACAAAGCTAACCTGTGATGCCAGAAGTCAGAGGCTAGTTTTGGGGAAGGACATGATGATGGCTTCTATTGTGTGGTCAACCTTACTTTTCTCATTCTGAGTGATTGCTATATGGATGTGTTCATTTGTGGAAATCCATTGAGTTCTACACTTCCAAAATGTGCACTTTATGTATGTATATTATACCTCAATAAAAATTGTATCCTTAAAATGATAATGAAATATATCTCTCTCTCAGTTTTTTTAGGTGGCCTAAATGAAGCCATGTATAAGAAAGCACTCTGTAGTTTACGAAGCTCTGGCAACATTACTATTGTTGCACAGGAAATGTGATTGCTTAGCTATGAGCGTGTGGGTTCATAATATGAATTCTGACCCAGTAAAATATCACCTTGTACACCCCTGACCTCTTTTCAAATTTTCTTTCTTGGCTGTGTTTAAAGAACAGCTTGAATACCACTGAAATTCTCTTCTCAGCTCTGTGAATGCCAAGAAAGTCATTTTAATATGCTGTCCCCAGATTCACCTTCAGAAGAAAGCAACTCTGCTTCCCCAGAATAAAGTTTCAGGAGGGAAAATGGGTTAAGTATTGCATTGATCTTTAGGATCACTACCTACTTCTAGTTCTTCCACTCTCTCAGGACAAATGAAATTCTGAGACAAGCGATAACAGAGGAACTGCCAGCAAATATTAAGAAGAGCTTGCAATTAGCAAGAAGACACAAAGATCTGCCCTTAGAATCTTTCTTTAGAAAGAACTATAATAAAACTGGACTTTGGAATCAGGATGCATGAAGCAAAATTCCAGCTTCACCAGATATATGCAGGTAAACTAGTTTTGTTTTTTAACTTTCCAAGATTCCTTTTCAGTAAAATGAGAATAATCATCTAAGTTTGCTAGCAGATTAAATAAATGATTACATGTAGAGTGATAGAAAAGTGCTTGGAATATTGCAAATGTTCAAGATCGTTTCCTAACAAATCTGCAACAGACAAAACCTAAAATTCAGTTTATTGACTTGAAATTGGTGCTCCTGATTGACATTCAGCTCTCCTCCTCAGTCACAGTACTTTCCTTCTTGAGATTCAGCCAACAACCAGAAGCTGGTTGTTTCTAAGATTTCTAAACTTAACTGTCTTAAGCTTGTATAAAAGGAAAAGAGCAGGAAGGATTGCATGTGGCAATCTGTGAAGTGGTTTACATCATTTTTATCCATTCCTTTCTCTTAAACCTGGGCATGTCAACTTACCTAACTGAAAGGGAGGGTCGGAAAGGTAGTCCAGCCATGTGCCCAGCAAGAAAAGAGTAAGGGAGTTGGAAAACCCTACCTGGTTTCTGCCTTAGTCTCTCTGTTTCATTCAACCTCCCTTACAGATAATTACAGTTCTTTAGTAGCTGAGCTGTGAAAAAAAAAAATATATATATATACCCAAAGGTAAGCACTATGTATTTAATTAAGCAAAATTATGTTCTAATTACATTGGTAGGAGGGGGTGAAATGGCAGAAGGAAACGTGTGAATTAGTGTCTGTGGGATTGAGGGTTATAAGAGAGCTAATTTTCTATAATTTACACTTGGAAGTCAGTAACAAATATGTAAAACTGAAAAATTCAAGAAATATTTGTAATAATATGTCACTTAGAACAAAAATAAAAACAAAGAGGAACAGCTAAAAGGAATTGAAAGTAACTGTCTCAGAGTAGTAAGAATAAGGAGTAGGGAAGGATGAGTCGACGTCTTGCTACTGAACACTATAAAGTCATTAACATAATTTGACTTTTCAGCCTTTTTGACCATGTTGATGCATTATTTTGATTAAATCAAAATAAAAAGAATGGATAGAACCAATAACATTAGGAAACCATGAGAGCTCATCAGATTAACATGTCAGTCAGCATGAAACTTGGGCACATATAGGTGATAGAGATTTAAATTCTTGTGACTACAACAGAGAGAAAGGAAAGGAAGTAGGATGTGAGAGAGGTTCAGACAGAGAACAATGACTGAGAGCATACGGAGAAGTTTTTGTGTCTCTAGGGGATGCCCTGATCATGCAAGATGGAGAACTTTGTGGGGGTGGTCATGCCTGCTCTTTCTCCCTGTGTTGTGGTTACACAGAATAAATAAATATAGTTTCAGAACCCAAGTTGTGTCAACTGTTCTGCCAATTGAAATTCTATACTGGAATATTATGATGCTTGCTCTTCTGTTGACTTTTGTGAATTGGTTTAGCTTGTAGCATTTGTAGCTGCCTTGACTGTGATTCTTAACCTTGACTGTTTTCGGAACATTGACCCCACCAATGGGGAAAACAGACAAGGTTAAT
Organism: Phocoena phocoena; assembly: GCF_963924675.1. Classification (NCBI taxonomy): domain Eukaryota; kingdom Metazoa; phylum Chordata; class Mammalia; order Artiodactyla; family Phocoenidae; genus Phocoena; species Phocoena phocoena. The sequence goes on from NC_089222.1 coordinate 55,688,113, forward strand.
ATTTTCTAACTTCACTGCTTTTATAATTGGGGGGGGAACATCCATTACATGGACATTCACTTGGAAGAACTTCAAGTGTGTTTAATATAGCCATCAAAAATAATAGGATAATATTGAAAATGATTTAAGAAAAGCAAACTGGGTACTTGGAGAACCAAACAATCTTGCCAAGGTCAGTTCTCAGACCAGTTGACTATTAGATTCTTTTAATGAAGTCATACTTTGCAGCAACTACAAAGGGTAAGAAAATTTAAAGACTCATGACATACCATGGAACATACAAACATAAACCTTTAATAAAGACAAGGGATACAATACAGCAAGAAAAAGAAAGTATCAGGCAGGTTCAAGGCATCCAAGCATAGCTTCTAAAGTCCTCTCAGTCACACAGGATAAGCTTCACTCCAGATCACAAATCACTAAGATAAATACAAGAGGTCTCAGTCTCAGGGAAGCACAAACACATGTTTACTGAGAGGTCGATGGTCGTCTATATGGCCCTTACCAGTTAGCCAGACCCAGCTATGTAATCAGAAAAACCAGGTTTAGACCATCAAGCAATATATTTTCTATAACAGTTTAGACAAGCTGGTATAGGATGTCTCTAGGGAAGTTTGGTCTTAGCACATTACAAATCATTAGCTCAAATGTTTCCTTGTTATCTTGTCCAACAGTCAATATTAGGGTTGGGTCCAGATATCTCTAGGGATAAGCATAATGTTACCACTGATGATATGTAAGTCAAATCTATACTGATGCAGACATAAATTAGTCCTAAGATATTTTTAAAGAAAGAGGGCCAGAGTAGATGCATAATGGACAATATTTAGCTTTGTGGGGTTTACATACATAAATCTCAACCTTCAATAAAAAATCTGTGTGTATGTTTTATTGATGCTGCTTTGTTTTTAAAATTTCCTCTATGAATTCCAATAATTGCAATACTAAACTGGAGAGTGGGAAAAGTTGCAAAATGAGTAACGGACATAAGAAGGAGGGGAATATAATATATAAACTGTATTTATATGTAAATATAAAAAACTCTCTTTTACACTGAAGAGTATAATTTTCAATACCAATTTTAAGATACCATGCCATATCCTATATATGTTAAAATATGGTCCAAAGAAGTAGCCATGAAATAGTTGCAAAGAGAAGAAATACAATGGCAGCTCTAAGATGCCCCAGTGGAAAAGGAAGTTGACTGATGAAGTTTTAGACCATGTTAACCCTGGCTAAAAACACATCTTAGGAATTTGGGAAACAGAATAATTGCTATAATTTTCACCTGTGGAGTTTCAAACAAAGGACATTCAAAAGCTTTATTTCTTCTTAATTTTCAGTGAATAATCATTTAATAATTGCAAAGATTAAATGCTGAAAGATACTAACAAAAGCTTTCAACAAGTTTGAAAGCTTAAATGAATACAACAGCATGAGACATTAGCTAAAATTTGCCAGCTTCAAAGTCAATTACTAGAGATGGACATAGAGTACTTGCTTTACTATATCAACCTTGAGAAAGAATATTTAGGATAATAAACATTAAATATTTATTGGGTTTTGTTTCTATCAAATTTTGCTTTAATTATATAATATTTTTCTGTTACAGTTACATTGTGGTTGTTTCCTAATGACAAAATTTTATTTCATCTGAAGATATTAATTTGTCTGAGCATTCATTTGGAAGATGAAATTGTGTCACCTAAGTTAAGGCTAATAACTCATATTGAATATTTTGTCCTGTAATCTAATGAGTTAGAAGAGTACTGCATAAAACAATATGCTACTAAACAACCAGTGGATCACTGAAGAAATCAAAGAGGAAATAAAAAAATACCTAGAGACAAAGGAAAACAAAAACACGATGATCTAAAACCCATGGGATGCAACAAAAACAGTTCTAAGAGGGAAGTTTATAGCAATAAAAGCTTACCTCAGGAAACAAGAAAAATCTCAAATAAACAACATAACTTTACAGCTAGCGCAACTGGAGAAAGAAGAGCAAACAAAAGCCAAAGTTAGTAGAAGGAAAGAAATCATAAATATCAGAGAAGAAATAAATGATAGAGACTAAAAAAACAAAGAAGATCAATGAAAAAAGATCAATGAAACTAAAAGCTGGCTCTTTGAAAATATAAACAAAATTGATAAACTTTTAGCCAGAATCATCAAGAAAAAAAGGGACACAGCAAAGGAAACCATAAAAAAACAAAAAGGGCTTCCCTGGTGGCGCAGTGGTTGAGAATCTGCCTGCTAATGCAGGGGACACGGGTTCGAGCCCTAGTCTGGGAAGATCCCACATGCCGCGGAGCAACTAGGCCCATGAGCCACAATTACTGAGCCTGCGTGTCTGGAGCTTGTGCTCCGTAACAAGAGAGGCCACGACAGTGAGAGGCCAGTGCACCGCGATGAGTGGTCCCCGCTTGCCACAACTAGAGAAAGCCCTTGCACAGAAACAAAGACCCAACACAGCCAATAATAAAAAAATAAATAAATTTAAAAAAGAAGGCTCAACATTTAAAATATATATATATATAAATATTAGAGCCACATTTCACATTTGGTCCTTGTTTAAAAAAAAAACAAAAAAAAGACAACCCACAGAATGGGAGAAAATATTTGCAAATGAAATAACCGACAAGGGATTAATTTCCAAAATATATAAACGGTTCATGCAGCTCAATATCAAAAAACCAAATAACCCAATCATAAAATGGGTGGAGGATCTAAATAGACATTTCTCCGAAGAAGAAATATAGACGGCCAAAAGGCACATGAAAATATGCTTAACATCACTAATTATTAGAGAAATGCAAATCAAAACTACAATGAGATATCACCTCACAGCAGTCAGAATGGCCATCATCAAAAAATCTACAAACAATAAATGCTGGAGAGGGTGTGGAGTAAAGGGAATCCTTCTACACTGTTGGTGGGAATGTAAATTGATACAGCCACTATGGAGAACAGTATGGAGTTCCTTAAAAAACTAAAAATAGAACTGCCACATGACCCAGCAATCCCACTCCTAGGCATATACCTGCAGAAAACCATAATTCAAAAAGATACATGCACCCCAATATTCATTGCAGCACTATTTACAATAGCCAGGACATGGAAGCAACATAAATGTCCATCATCAGAGGAGTGGATAAAGAAGATGTGATACATATATACAATGGAATATTACTCAGCCATAAAAAAACAAAATAATGCCATTGACAGCAACATAGATCAACCTAGAGACTGTCATACTGAATGAAGTAAGTCAGATACAGAAAGATGAATATGATATTGCTTATATGTGCAATCTAAAAAAGGGTACAGGGCTTCCCTGGTGGCGCAGTGGTTGAGAGTCTGCCTGCCGATGCAGGGGACACGGGTTCATAACCCGGTCCGAGAAGATCCAACATGCCTTGGAGCAGCTGGGCCCGTGAGCCGTGGCCGCTGAGCCTGCGCTCCACAACGGGAGAGGCCACAACAGTGAGAGGCCCATGCACCACAAAAAATAAAAAATAAATTTTTTTAAAGGTTAGAAATGAACTTATTTACAAAACAGAAGTAGAGTCACAGATGTAGAAATCAAATTTATGGTTACCAGGGGATAAGGGGGAGAGGGATAAATTGGGAGATTGGGATTGAATATACACACTACTATATATAAAATAGATAACTGATAAGAACCTACAGTATAGCACAGGGAACTCTACTCAATACTCTGTAATGGCCTATATGGGAAAAGAATCTAAAAAAAAGTGCATATATGTATATGTATAATTGATTCACTTTGCTGTGTACCTGAAACTAACACATTATAAATCAACTATACTCCAATAAAACTTTTAAAAAGAAAAGAAAAAAAAAGGGAGAACACCCAAATCATTAAAGTTAGAAATGAAAAAGGAGAAGTTATAACCAACACCACAGAAATACAAAGGACAATAAGAGACTACTACAAGCAACTATATACCAATACAGTGGACAAACTAGAAGAAATGGACAAATTCTTAGAAAGGTACAATCTCTCAAGACTGAACCAGGAAGAAATAACAAATATGAACAGACCAACTGTAAGTATTGAAATTGAGTCTGTGATTTAAAAACTCCAACAAACAAAAGTCCAGGATCAGATGGCTTCACAGGTAAATTCTACCAAACAGTTAGAGAAGAGTTAAGACCCATCCTTCTGAAACTATTCCAAAAAATTGCAGAGGAAGGAACACTTCTAAATTCATTCTATGAGGCCACCATTACCCTGATACCAAAACCAGACACAGATACCACAAAGAAAGAAGATTATAGGCCAATAACACTGATGAACATAGATGCAAAAATCCTCAACAAAATACTAGCAAACCAAATCCAACAATACATTAAAAGGATCGTACACATGATAAGTGGGATTTATCCCAGGGATGCAAGGATTTTTCATTATCCACAAATCAATCAGTGTGATACACCACATTAACAAATCAAAGAATCAAAAACCATACAATCATCTCAATAGATGCAGAAAAATCTGATAAAATGCAACATCCATTTATGGAAAAAACTCCAGAAGGTGGGCACAGAGGGAACCTACCTTAATATCACAAAGGTGATATTTTTCATATATGGATAATGAAAAAACCCACAGTTAACATCATACTCAACAGTGAAAAGCTGAAAGCATTTCCTCTAAGATCAGGAACAAGACAAGGATATCTACTCTCACCACTTTTATTCAACATAGTTTTAAAAATCCTAGCTACAGCAATCAGAGAAGAAAAAGAAATGAAGGGGATCCAAATTGGAAAAGAAAAAGTAAAGCAGTCACTATTTGCAGATGACATGATACTATACATAGAAAATCCTAAGATGCTACCAGTTTGATAAAGTTGCAGGATACAACATTTATACAAAGAAATCCATTGCATTTCTATACATTAAAAACAAAAGATCAGAAAGAGAAATTAAGGAAACAATCTCATTTCATCACATCAAAAAGAATAAAATACCTAGGAATAAACCCACCTAAGGATGCAAAACACCTATACTCCAAAAACTGTGAGAGGCTGATGAAAGAAATTGAAGATGACACAAATAAATGGAAAGGTATACTTGGATTGGAAGAATCACTATTGTCAAAATGACTATACTACTCAGAGCAGTCTACTGATTCAATGCAAATCCTATCAAACTGCAAATGGTGTTTTTCACAGAACTACAACAACAAAAGAATTTAATCTGTATGGAAACACAAAAGACCCCCAAAAGCCAAAGCAATCTTGAGAAAGAAAAAATGTAGATGGAGGAATCAGACTCCCTGAATTCATACTATACTATAAAACTATAATAATCAAAACAGTATAGTACTGGCACAAAAACAGAAATAGATCAATGGAATAGGATAGAAAACCCAGAAATAAACCCATGCACCTATAATCAATTAATCCTCAACATAGGAGGCAAGAATATACAATGGAGAAAAGACAGTCTCTTTAATAAGTGGTCCTGGGAAAACTAGACAGCTACATGCAAACGAATAAAAGTAGAGCATTCTCTAACATGGTACACAAAAGTAAGCTCGAAATGGATTAAAGACCTAAATGTAAGGCCGGATACTATAAATCTCCTAGAGGAAAACATAAGCAGGACACTTTGACATAAATCACAGCAATATCTTTTTGGTTCTGTCTCCTGGAGTAATAGAGATCCAAACAAAAATTTTCAAATGTGACCTAATTAAATTTAAAAGCTTTTGCACAGCCAAGGAAACCATAAACAAAACAAAAAGACAACCTGCAGAATGGGAGAAAATACTTGCAAATGATGCTACCGACAAGGGATTAATTTCCAAAATATACAAACAGCTCAGGCAGCTCAATATCAAAAAAACAAACAACCCAATCGAAAAATAGACAGAAGATCTAAATATAGACTTCTCCAATGAAAACATACAGATGGCCAAAAGGCACATGAAAAGATGCTCAGCATCAATAATTTTTAGAGAAACGCAAATCAAAACTCCAATGAGGTAACACCTTACTCCAGTCAGAGTAGTCATCATCAAAAGTCTACAAATAATAAATGCTGGAAAAGGTATGGGAAAAAAAGGAACACTCCTACACTGTTTGTGGGAATATAAATTGGTGAAGCCACTACACAGAACAGTATGGAGGATCCTTAAAAAACTAAAAGTAGAGCTACCATATGATCTTGCAATCCCACTCCTAGGCATACATCCAGAGAAAACCATAGTTCAAAAAGATACATGGGTGGCAAACCTGACCAGCCGCATGGCTGCGGGTTGCTCAGCGTCTCCGCGGTCGAAGGCGGCCTCAGAAGGGCCGGTGGTGGGACCAGCCGGCGTCTTGCCTTGCCTAGAATTGCCTACCTACGTGGCCGCTTGTGCGCTCGTGAATAGCCGCTACTCCTGCCTGGTGGCGGGGCCGCACCGAAGACACATCGCACTGTCACCGCGCTACCTTAACAGGAAACGCACCGGTATCCGAGAACAGCTCGATGCCGAGCTCCTGCGCTATTCCGAGAGCCTTTTAGGTGTACCCATTGCTTATGATAACATCAAAGTAGTGGGTGAATTAGGAGATATTTATGATGATCAAGGACACATTCATCTTAACACTGAAGCAGATTTTGTTATTTTCTGCCCTGAACCAGGGCAAAAACTTATGGGTACAGTTAATAAAGTGTCTTCCAGCCACATTGGCTGTTCCTAAACCTGAGCAGATGCCAGCCGAGCAGTGGCAGACTCTGGAGATAAACACGGGTGATGAACTAGAATTTGAAGTATTTCGTTTAGACTCAGATGCTGCTGGAGTATTCTGCATTCGGGGAAAACTAAATATCACTAGTTTACAAACGAAGTGCTCTGCAGTTTCTGAAGAAGTAACAGAAACTGGTACTGAAGAAGCTACTGAAAAACCTCAAAAGAAGAAAAAGGAAAAGAACAAAGACCCAGAGCCATATGAAGTGGAAAGTGGTACCACAGAGCTAGCAGATTTTGCAGATGTTACCATGAAGGAAGAGACAGATCTGCAGATTAATAACAATGTGAGTGGCCTCTGGGAGGAAGAGCCGAAGAAGAAGAAAAAGCATCAGGACCCTGTTTTCCGAGGCAGTGACTCCAGTGGTTACCAAAGTGACCATAAAAAGAAAAGAAAGCACAGTGAGGAGGCTGAATTTACACCACTTTTGGAACATGCACCTAAAAAGAAAAGGGAAAAGTAATTTTCTTTAGTGCATTTTAAATATGATTTGTTTTTAAAAATTGATTTACACAAAACAGATGACTAAAGTTTGAACTATGAAATGTTTTGTATTCCAATACTTTGCAAAACAGGGAACATTTGATGAGGAGTTGAGTTTTTGGTGCTAAAATTACAAAACAGATACATTTGGGAAATGCCAGTATTATTAAAGTGCCATTTTACTATATACAGAATAGAAAGGTAAGAGCTGCCCTCAATCTCAACTCCTTCATTCTTCCAGGGTATACATTTTAAATAAAATGATTTCTACAGTCTGCAAAAGGTTTTAAAGTACAATGTTATTTCATATCATACAGAATGAGTTTTGAGCTTGGGTTTAGGGGTTTTGTTGTTGTTGTTACAGGTTTCACATTTAGTCATGATGTTACATGACATGCTATTTTGCTTTGTTTAAATTACCAGTTTTAGGATTTCTTTTATCATGGCTATTACAGTATTTCTACTGTTTAACTTAGAATGGTTTGCCAAAGGAGTTTCTGAAGTTTCCAGAGCTCTTAAGAACCTTGCCACTACTGACTGGGTGGTAGGAAACAATATTCACTATTCTTTTCTTCTAGGTGCATGTATGTTGTTTTCCTTTTTCTCACAGTCTAAGAGGTTGATGGAGAGGCTGTTTTCTGACACTTGTTCATTTGTGCCTCAACCATTCTGCTTTTGTTGTGTGTTGGAGAGGAGGAGTCTGCTGAAGACAGGAAAAATGTGATTCTGACTAGTGGGGAATTTCCCTACTTTTAATATTTGAGTTAAGCTACTAGAAATTATTATGAAGAGAAAACAGCTATTCACTGCTTTCACTGAGAAAATGTGGAATATGTCTTAACTATTGGGAAACAGTGAAGAATGAAATGACAAGCTGGTTCAGCCTGATAATCAATGCAAGGTCGTATTCACTCATTTAACGGGTATTTGATGATCTGTGTGTAAAACATATTCTACTGAGGTCCAGAGGTATAATGGCAAACAAGGCAGAAATAATTCCTTCCCTCATGGAATGTCATAGGAAAAACAGATGCACATACACAATATAAGTAAGAAAATACAGAAAATTACTACACAATATAAGTAAGAAAATACAGAAAATTACTACACAATATAAGTAAGAAAATACAGAAAATTACTAATTGTGGTAAGTGCTACAGAGAAAAAGAAGATTGTCTACTCACTGTTAGTTGTGATCCATGGCAGCCATTTTCATTGCCATTTATCTAGTATCAGACATAGTACTGGTCTTACATTGTTTAATGTTTGTTAATGTATGGGTTCCCATAGTAGTAGATCCAAATCTGTAATGATAGAATTTAGAGAGTGGCAGTCATTCACAATGTTTGTCTATAAGCACATGTGCCAGACAGTGGAAATGTGCAGGCCAGTATCTTTCCTTATCATTAGGTTCATGTGAGTATTTAGCCCTCAAAATGTAGCTAGTCCAAATAGAGATGAGGTATCAGTATAAAATACACATCAGATTTTGAAGATGTACAAAGAAAGAATGTAAAATATCTCAAGTTTGTATATTGGTGAGATTATAATATTTTGGTACAGTGGGGTAAATAAAATGTTACAATTAAAAGAAAAAAGATACATGCACCTCAATGTTCATTACACCACTGTTTACAATAGCCAAGACATGGAAGCAACCTAAGTGCCCATCAACAGATGAATGGATAAAGAAGATGTTACAATATATGTATAATGGAATATTACTCAGCCATAAAAAAAGAATGAAATAATGCCATTTGCAACAACATGGATGGACCTAGAGATTATCATACTAAGTGAAGTAAGCCAGACAAACATCATATGATATCATTTATATGTGGAATCCAAAAAAATCATACAAATGAACTTATTTACAAAAGAGAAAGAGCCTCACAGACATAGAAAACAAACTTCTGGTTACCAAAGGGGAAAGAGAGTTGGGGGAGGGATAAATTAGGAGGTTGGGATTAACATACACACACTAATATATGTAAAATAGATAATCAACAAGACCTAGTATAATAACCTCTAAGGGAAAAGAATCTGAAAAAGGAATATATATATATATATATATATATAACTGAATCAGTGTGCTGCATACCTGAAAGTAACATGATTTTGTGAATCAACTATACTTCAATTAAAAAAAGAGTACTCTGATCCCTTGAAACGCAAAGCATGTGCAAGTATTTTTTTCAATGAAAATATATACATAAGAGTTCTTTTATCTTATCGAGTCAACAATTAAAATATCTGACGTAACTGTATACATTTTTCCATTACTGCTATAAACAACTACCACAAATTTGTCTTACACAACAAAAATAGATTATAATTCTGGAGGTCAGAAGTGTGGCGTAAGTCTCCCTGGGGTAAAATCAAGGAGTTCATGTTTATTTGGAATCTCAAGAGGGAACCCATTTCCTTGTTTTCCCAGCTTCTAGTGGCTGCCTGTATTCCTTGGCTTATGGTCCCTTCCTCCATTCTCAAGGCCAGTACCTGTGGGTCAAGTCCTTCTCACACTGCATCATTCTGTCCTCTTCTTCTGCCTCCCTGTTCCACTTCTAAGGATCCTTGTGATTACATTGTATCCGTCCCCAAATCCCAAATAATCTCCCTTTTTTAAGGTCAACAGATTAACAACCTTAACCCCATGTGCAACCTTAATTCCTTTTTGCCCTGTAAGGTAACATATTCACAACTTGCAGGAATTTGGACATGGATATCATTGTGGGGCCATTATTCTGCCTTCCACGGTAACTAATATCATACCACTGCTATGCTTTTAATGGATATAAATCTAAAGGCATTAAATTTTTTCTTCTATTCTTATTATAATTTATTAATTTATACCCCATCATACATCAACACAATGTAACATGAAGGTACATTTGGTAGTAAAGGATGGCATTTAATAACTCATCAAATATTTATTGGGTGTTTACTATTAAGCAGACTCTGTTCTAGGAGCTGAAGATATGGCAGTAAAAATGAAATTAAAAACTTCTGTGGAGCTTATACTTTAATAGGAGAGACAAACAACAACATAAATAAAATACATAATATGTTAAGTACATTTGGAGAAGGGTAAAAAGTGTCTCATGTGTGATAATGGGGGCAAGGGATAAGAGGGAAGATTCCATGGGTTTTTTAGACTGGGGGACCAGGGAACCCTGACAGAACCATCTAGCCAGTTGACAGTTGTATAAATCTCACTTTGGTTAAAATGGCAATGGGTACAATAACCCTGAAACGGGTGCTTCCTTAGTGCAGTAAAGGCAGATGGAAAGCTGTCACTCTAAGAGAGGTGATTCGTGATGCAGCAGAAACCATGGCCCACCAGGCCAGCCTTTACATAGTACCTAGTCAATAAGCCCAGATATCACCAGCAGTCAGTGGCACTCAAAGATGTGGTTCTCCGAAATGAGACAGAGACCCCTGTGGCTCTAAAATGCCTACCCCAGTTTTACTACCCAGCTTTCATCTCCCATACTGGATTGCTTTTCTCACCAGGAAGTGAAAAACCTCCACTCAGTCTTCAAACGTTAGCAATAGAGGCCAATGAGGTGACATTTTAGTTTAAAACTTAATTCTGACAGAAGATGATTCAAAAAGGACCTTGAAGTTGTTGCTCTAAGCAACTAGAAGAAAAGAGATTCCAGTTATTGGTTTAGGAAAGATTTTGAGAAGAGCAGATTTAGGGAGACTTTCAGCATTTTATGTTGGCTTTGAGTTTCCTGTCTGCTAGGGAAAAAGAGACATGATGAAATACGTGACTTAAGGCATCCAACCAACATTTCTTCAGGGAAGTAAAATTTTTTTGTTAGAAGTGGCAACTTTTTTGCCACTGGTAATATCCATGAGGAAGGATTCTTTCTCAAGCAGACACTTGGTTTCTCTACAGACATTTCCTGACTCTTTTAGCATGAAGAATGACTTGTTTCATTATTTTGGGAAAAAAAAATTAGGCATGCTTGGCTCCACTATGTTTCCTGGGGTGAATGTGGGAGGCATTTGGAAATCTTTTGCTTTTTCAAGAAAAGCCAGATTCTGCATTCATTTATGCAAAATCTTCCAGTTTTTAAATAGGATACCTAATTAAGATATTTTAAAATACTCTTTAGGCTATCCTGAATTATGTCCTTTCATTGTCTACTGTTTGTGACTTTTATCCTACACCTAAACTGAGATATCACAGTATAAATTATTGTTGACACAGCAGATGGGGTACTAAGCCAAACGAATCTAGCTACCGATATGTCAGCCGTATGCTTTGGCTTTTACTCATTAGGTGAAAGAATGTACTCGTAGCATTTCACAAAAATCTTCCTTATTTGACTCAATAACAGGCCAATTACATTTCTGCAGTTGGTATTCCTGTGAATGAAAAAGAAATCGTAGGAAAACCATATTGAATCTCTAGAGACAGGAAATAGTATATCTGTTTATATACCATGCTCAACTAATCCACCCCCAAAATATGTGATAGCTAGAGGTAGATATTTATTTCCTCTGCAATTTGTTTTTCATATTTATATTCATGCTATGTTTCATTATACAAAATTATGCAAAATTGTGGTGATAGTATGTCTTGTAAAAATGTTTGCTTTATTCCCTTTTATTCTTTTTCAGTGCATCCTTGTTTAATAAACTTGAATTAATAAAAAAGAACCATCACTATAATCTCTATATTCTAACAGCAATTTATCAACTCTTGTACCTAATATAAAATTAGCATGTATATTATACCATATAAACTTGAGGAAAGAGTAAGTGGCAAGTAATTTTTAACTGTTGATATGCTAATAAACATATCACTATCATCCATTGTTATGAATAGCTTTTGCATATTAAGATGCAGATTTCTTCCTTTTAATTAAGCTACGCGAGCACTGTGGTGTCGGTGGGGTCTGGAAATGTGCTTATATTGATGGGTACAAGTAGTAAACAAACCAGGAAATGACGGCTTGAGCTAAGATTCTGAGGATTTGGGTCATTTTGATTTGTGCTCACAGTTACGCCTTTTATTTTATTTTATTTTTAAACACCTTTATTAGAGTATAATTGCTTTACAGTGGTGTGTCAGTTTCTGCTTTATAACAAAGTGAATCAGTTATACACATACATATGTCCCCATATCTCTTCCCTCTTGCATCTCCCTCCCTCCCACCCTCCCTATCCCACGCCTCTAGGTGGTCACAAAGCACTGAGCTGATCTCCCTGTGCTATGCAGCTGCTTCCCACTAGCTATCTATTTTACGTTTGGTAGTGTATATATGTCCATGCCACTCTCTCACTTTGTCCCAGCTTACCCTTCCCCCTCCCCATATCCTCAAGTCCATTCTCTAGTAGGTCTGCATCTTTATTCCCGTCTTGCCCCTAGGTTCTTCTGATCATTTTCTTTCTTTCTTTTTTTTTAGATTCCATATATACGTGTTAGCATACGGTATTTGTTTTTCTCTTTCTGACTTACTTCACTCTGTATGACAGACTCTAGGTCCATCCACCTCACTACAAGTAACTCAGTTTCGTTCCTTTTTATGGCTGAGTAATATTCCATTGTATATATATGCCACATCTTCTTTATCCATTCATCCGTCAATGGACACTTAGGTTGCTTCCATGTCCTGGCTATTGTAAATAGAGCTGCAATGAACATTTTGGTACATGACTCTTTTTGAATTATGGTTTTCTCAGGGTATATGCCCAGTAGTGGGATTGCTGGGTTGTATGGTAGTTCTATTTTTAGTTCTTTAAGGAAGCTCCATCCTAAATGTAAGGCCAGACACCATCAAACTCTTAGAGGAAAACATAGGCAGAACACTCTATGACATAAATCACAGCAAGATCCTTTTTGACCCACCTCCTAGAGAAATAGAAATAAAAACAAAACTAAACAAATGGGACCTAATGAAAATTCAAAGCTTTTGCACAGCAAAGGAAACCATAAACAAGACCAAAAGGCAACCCTCAGAATGGGAGAAAATATTTGTAAATGAAGCAACTGACAAAGGATTAATCTCCAAAATTTACAAGCAACTCATGCAGCTCAATATCAAAAAAACAAACAACCCAATCCAAAAATGGGCAGAAGACCTAAATAGACATTTCTCCAAAGAAGAGATACAGATACAGCCAACAAACACATGAAAGAATGCTCAACATCATTAATCATTAGAGAAATGCAAATCAAAACTACAATGAGATATCATCTCACATCAGTAAGAATGGCCATCATCAAAAACTCTACAAACAATAAATTCTGGAAAGTGTGTGGAGAAAAGGGAACCCTGTTGCACTGTTGGTGGGAACGCCTTGTCTTTTAATTTATTATTTGTTTAATTAAAAGTGCTTGAGGTAACATGAAATCACAGGTACAAACTAAAAATAGAAAAACAAAACCAAATAAAAGAAATGGTTGAAAATTTAGCATAACATAGTAAATGACATAAAAAGAAAAAAAAATAGCTGTTTTACTTGTTGTTTAATAAGAAGTCCACATTGATATGGAGAGATCAATTGTTCCAAAGCTTGTGTTATCTTTCCTGGCATCTGATCAGCAGTATTAATGGCACAGTCCCACCTTTGAAGGAGCTCATGGTCTCTACTAATTAGGATTTATGATACAGGTCAACAATGTGCCATTTGGAAATGCAAAAATTGAGCCTCAGTTCTAGCATATGAGATTTTATTAGGGGTAGCTTAAATGGACAGAGATTGAAGCAAATGCTTACTTACTTCTCTGTTTGCCTTTCTGTGAATCTTCTTGTTACAGGATGATGAAATTCTGAGGCTAAAATCAGGATGTATTTTCAAGAGATAAGGGCCAAAGAGTCTACTTTCTCAACACTGAGTTTGTTTCTCAATCTTGGTTCCACCCTGAACCAATTATATAAGAACCTCTGCAATGGGGTTTTGGCATCAATCTATTTATAAGTTGCCCAAGTGATTACATTATGAAGCCAGGAGAGAGAGCCATTGATTTAGTCTAGATGAGGACATATGGTCTAGCATAACTCAACATGTAGATTATTGCATCACTACATGGAGGTTTCGAAGCCAAATGCATATATATAGTTGCTGCTTGAAGCCTGGTGGGCAAGGCAAAAAGGACAGTGCTTTCAGGGTATCAGGCTTTTGACATAGTTAACCAGCACAATATGCAACAGCCTTAAATAAAATTATATGAATGCAAATTTATACATATTTAGCAAGAAACAGATGATGGAATGAAGTGATGAACGTAAGAAGTTTTTTGGGGGGAAAGGCAATGCTTATGAAAAAGTAAGAGAGTAAATCAACTATAAGAAATCAATAAGAAATTATCAATAAGAAATAAAATAAAAGAGAGAGGAAGTAGGATTGGACAGAGAAAGTCTTCAGACCACGATATAGATCTGACACCTGTGAAAGTAATGCAAAGAGAAAGTAGGATTGGGCAGGGAGGCCTTTATGCAGATCCTGACTAAGTTTTGGTCAGTCTAGTTGAGAACAATAAGGTTTGCCAGTTACAGCTGTCCTGCATTGGGTTGAATAATTCTGGCCCTATTACCACTGTCATGCTCAGTTATTGTTTGGTGGCTGACCAGGAAGATCTTGGACCCATCAGGAAAAATGAGATGAATCCTGAAGCATCTATGAGCTGGGGTGATAGGTAACTACATTCTTTGCAGCTGGAAGGTCAAGTTTTTCCTTGAAGGGAGATTGAAGCGCTGTGTCTCCATGACTACCACAAAATGTATGTAGCACATTGTCAATATTTTTAACTTCTCCTTTCAGTTAGCATCCTCAACTCATAAATCATTGGTGAGAAGTTACTGTCTCTTGGCAAAGATACTTAGCCATCAAATCCAGAGGAAGAGGCAATAACTTGCAATCACCATATTTCTCCACAGCTTAATGTTTGCTCACATCCTTGACTCTTGGTTAACCATAAAGATTTTTTGTGGGGAGGACTTTCTCTTTTTATACAAACTTTATGAACATCTCAATCTTACAGTAAAACTTTCTATACTCAGTTAGCCAGCCAGTCTAGAGACCACTGTTGTGTAAATAAGAAAAACTCACTATTTAGAATGAATGCATTATCCTTTAAAAGTTTTCAAAATATTTCTAGATTGTATTACACATTCTCTGACTAAATAGTCTTAGGGCAAACTGATTTATCTTTTCTTAAGGAATATGCATTTTGACCATATTCAACTATTGTACTAGGCTGTAGTTATAGATGAATCCAAACATTGTGTTTATTTGCTGACCAGTTTGTATCATGGTATATATACACAAACGAATTTCAAAGCATTTCTTATCCTACTCTTTCACTAACATATATAATGGATTGACCTCCTCAAATGGATAGCAGATCTTAAAAAGCAATTATTGAATCCAAGGTTAAGCAGTATTTCCATAAGTTATATTATGTCCTCAAAAATCCTATCTTTAAAAAAAAAAATCAGTGCCTTTTCATTTATAAATGACATTCAAAGGATGATTTAACACAACCACTTTATTCCCCAAGACATATTTAATCATCTCTCTATTATAATCACGCCAATTTCTTAAGAAAGCATCACCTTTTGTGAAATTCCAGGATTGATTTTTTTTCTAACACAAATAGTCCTTGACTTACTGCTATTTTGCCTTGCTCTAACAAATACAAGTTACTATGAGCAACATGGAAGGCCGTGCAAAAATGTCTAGTACCCTGACAATGTAGGGGTAATGTAGCCAATCTAAAAAGCTTTATTATGTTCAGCAAGCAAGCAAATAACTTTTAGGCAGAATTATTTTTCAGGTAGAAGAAGGCAGAACACAATTTCAGAAACAATTTCCCCGAACTTTGCAGTCTAAACACCTTTTTAAGCTTATGTTTTAATCAAAACCAGTCACTAATATAATGTTAAGTTTACCAAATGAATTGTGAGAACAAATTATATACATATTTTTAAATGCAAATAATAACAAATTTTATATCTACTGGTTTAATAAAAATAAATTGTATTTTTATACATTTTTAAGTTAGGAAACGACTTTTGCCCACATGTTTTTGGTAAGATGTTAGATTATATCTTAATACAATTGTCATCACTAGGGCAACACTGAAAGGGAAAAATAGGGGGGGAAACTTCAAGTTTGAAATTCATTAATTTGGATTAATATTTTAATATTTATTCTTTCATTCAACGGATATTTGAGTTACTCATTTATGACAGACACTGTTCTTTGAGATTAACATACTGCATTAAACAAAACAAAGCTCCTGTACTCATGTAACTTACAGTGTAGTATGTTTGGGGTGGGGGGACCCAGTAAACAGACAATAAACAAAGAAACAAGTAAAAGCAATGAATAAGAACAAACTGAGAGAAGTACTATAAAGCAAAGTTAATACGAATAGTTAATGGTGGAGCTGGAATGTAATTTTAGACAAATAAATGGTAACACTATCTTGCAATTACTCCTCATCCCCAATATAAAATAGCACAAAAAAGTAGAAGAAGCAATGCAATGTGATTGGTCTGCAAGTCCTAGAGGTTTCTTTTTGTCTCTTTCTTATTGGGGTAAAAGAAAAATTTGTTAATTTATATTCTTTCTAGTAATAATAATAATAATAACATAATGTTAATAGGTTCAAGAAAAGAAAAATGATGGTTATAGGATGAATTTTTTTTTTTTTTTTTTTTTTTTGCGGTACACGGGCCTCTCACTGCCGTGGCCTCTCCCGCCGCGGAGCACAGGCTCAGCGGCCATGGCTCACGGGCCCAGCCGCTCCACGGCATGTGGGATCCTCCCGGAATGGGGCAGTAACCCGTGTCCCCTGCATTAGCAGGCGGACTCTCAACCACTGTGCCACCAGGGAAGCCCAGGATGAAATTTTTATAAGTAATTTTTATAAGTAATGTTGTAAGTTATGTTGTAACTAATATTGTATTTTAAGATAAAATAAAGGTATTTTGTTAAGATTTTTAAAAACATATGTGTGAATCTTTTAACAAATATTATTACTATTTATCAGAATGCTAATCTTTGATTTAAATATTCAATTTGTGCATCAAATTTAAATACAGAAGATTAAAATTACTGGAGACAAATACACAGGTGGGTGAATGTTCCAGGGTCTTTATCTAGTTATCTTGTTACTTTGTTATATTTTACACAAAGAATATTTTAAGTTAGTTTTAATTTTTACTGAAAAAATATACATACAAATAAATTCATATATCATAATAGAACAGTTAGCTATATTTTTGCAAACTTAAGAGAGCCATGTAAACAACACACATCAGATTTTAACACCATTCTGATTTCTAACAGCTTAAATTAGTATTTCTGTTTTTATTCTGATGTAAATGGAATCATAAAGTCTAAACTCTGTGTCCGACCTCTTTCACTCACCATTATATTTGTGAGATTTATGCATATTGTGTGTAGTTGTAAATTGCTCATTTTCATTACTATGTAATTATGGAACATTTTATTTTTCCATATTGGAATAACAGATGGAAATTCAGGTATTTTTCAGTTTGGGCTGTTTTGGATAATACTGCTATGACCATCTTACTATACATCTTTGGGTGAACATACGTATGGATTCCTACGGGCATTTACATGGGAAAGGAATTGCTGGATGACAGAGTCTACACGTGTTCGGCCTCAGTACATGTTGGCAAGAGGTTTTCTAAAGGAATTTACCAATGTACACTACCATCAACAGTGTACTAGTGTTCCAACTGCTGTGCAGCCTTGTTACACTAGGTGTGCTTCTGTCTGGTTTTTGCTTTGCTTGCAGTTCAGCCATTATTAAGTATGTTAGCATCCCACTGTGGTTTTAATTTATATTTCCCTGATGACTAATGAAGTTGAGCATCCATCTCTTCAGGTGAGTATTAACCATTTGGCTATCACTTTTAAAAAATGTTTGTTCACATTTTTGACCATTTTTTTCTATTGGGTTTTCCTTTTCTTAGTGATTAGTAGGAATCCTTCATACATTCTGAATATAATTCATGTATTGTCAAGATATATTGCAAATATTTTCTCCCACTTGGATTGCCTTCTCACCCTCCTAATCTGTCTTATTTATTTTATTTTGGTATGTCACAAAAAGGATAAACCATAAAAGTAAAAATGGATAAACTGGAGTTAATAAAAATTTTTAATTTCTGATTTTATAAAACACTGTTGAGAAGGTGATATAGGTAAAGAATCTGAAAAAGAATGAATATATGTGTATGTATAATTGAATCACTTGGCTGTACACCTGAAACTAACACAACATTGTAAATCAACTATACTCTAATAGAAATTTTTTTTTAAGTGAAAAAAAAGACACAGATGTGGGGGGCAAAAATTTGCTGTACAGAGATGCCAGTGTATCCTTATGAGAATGGCTAACATTAAAGCCTAATCATACCAAGTGTTGGCAAGCATTCAGAACAGCTAGAAATTTTAAATCTTTCTAATACAAATGCAAAGTAGTACAGACAGTTTGGAAAACAGTTTGGAATTTCTTATATAGTTTGACATACATTTACTACATGGACCACCAATCTCACTTCTAGATGTTTCTCCAAAAGAAGTGAAAAATCATGTTCACACAAAGACTTGTCTGCAAATATTCATAGTAATTTTATTCACAATTGCCCCAAACAGGAAACAACTAAGCATTTCTGTTTTCCTCTTTTAGGCAGATTATATGAGCACTGGGGAATAAGACCCAGTGGGCTTCTGGTTCTTCCCTGTATCACAGCCATTTCCTTTCCATGCCTGGATCTGAAACTCCTTAGACAGAATGTTTGTGAGAAATTTAATATTACCTTCAGAGGTTTTGAGCTTTGCTCTTTGGTTTACCATATGCCACACTACTTTAAATTTGGCAAATATTTTGTAGAGGTGGCCAGTCATGAGTTTCAGGCAGGCATATTCATGAAGTAGGACTTGTTTTCCTAAATAATGGAAGACTATGGGCTATTTCAAGTCCAATTTTTTAAAGCTCCCTACAACCTACATGATCCAGACTCCAATAAGTGTACGGTAGAAAAGAAAATTGGTCTTTTGGATCCTTTAAGGATCAAAAATTTTCCATATTGTGCTCAGCAAGCAGAATCATTGCAAGTTTCTCTTCCCCTTGTAACATTCCTCTGCTCAGGCATTCCCAATTGCCAGCCCAATTTGAGTCTAGAAATGACCATAGAGACGGAAATGACTGGAATTTCCATTCATTTAATCCTCTCTGCTTCCACAGATCTCCAATGCTTTTAAAAACATAATTTTTACAATTAATCTGGCTTGTACGTTGTTGTAATGGGGACCTACATGGTCCACAGCATCTACTATTGCTTCCTTACCTTCTATAAATGTTTATGCCAATGTTCAGTTTTCCAAGAAATACTTTAATATATTCTCCTTCTAAATTAAAACACAGATTTTTAAAGTCTCAATAAGCTATCAAATTTATAAACTGAGAAACACTCCTAAATTAAAACAAAATATGTAAAATATTTGAATTAAAAATCAATCTGATGTTGTAATATTTATTTATCCCTTTGAAATTTGTCATTGGATTTATTGTCTTAAATATTTTTACCAACTACAACTCTATTATTTTTCTAAAATGCAGGTTGAATCATGAGAGTCCCCTTTGGAAAAAACTTAATTTGCCTCTCTATTTTAAAGAATAAAATTCTAATTATTTTGATGGTTTGACTACTTTCCATGATTTTATCATCATTTTTTTAGGGGCTATCTCCCACTCCATCTATCAATTCATCTGAATCACTGACCATTCCCATTTAACTAATTCTCTGGATATGCCCTGTTCTCACACATCTGAACTCTATTATTTCTAAGTAGAACACAACACCTAAACTCTCCTCTCTGCCTATCAAAATCTTACTTTTCTTTCACAGGTTAAGTCATAGGATCTCTCTTCCATTGATGCTTCCTCTAATCAAAATTATACTCATCTTCCTTTAAATTTCAATTATTGTATCTCTTATTAGCACTTAGTTTTTCCTACCCTTTTTCTTTATACTCAGTGGTTTTTAGATCTTTCCCATGTTAGTATAAAATTCTTGAAAGGGAACCATACCTCAGTTGGGTGTGTATTTCTCATATATTACACGTGGACTTCATACTAAAATATTTTTTGAGTGAATATGACCACTGATTTTTTTTAATTACATGAACATTGTTCATTGATAGAAAAGAGCTCTACTTTCATTCTTTTACATGTAACTGTCCAGTTTTCCCAGCACCACTTATTGAAGAGATTGTCTTTTCTCCATTGTATATTCTTGACTCCTTTGTCATAGATTAGGTGACCATAGGTGCATGGCTTTATGTCTGGACTTTCTGTCCTATTCCATTGATCTACATTTCTGTTTTTGTGCCAGTATCATACTGTTTTGATTACTGTAGCTTTATAGTATAGTCTGAAGTCAGGGAGCCTGATTCCTCCAGCTTCATTTTTCTTTCTCAAGATCATTTTTGCTATGTGGAGTCTTCTGTGTTTCTATACAAATTGTAATATTGTTTGTTCTAATTCTGTGAAAAATGCTGTTGGTAATTTGATAGGAATTGCACTGAATCTGTAGATTGCTTTGGGTACTATAGTCATTTTGATAATATTGATATACTGATTCTTCCAACCCAAGAACATAGTATATCTCGTCATCGGTTTCTGTCATCTTTGAGTTCTCTCATCAGTATCTTACAGTTTTCTGAGTATAAGTCTTTTGCCTCCCTAGGTAAGTTTATTCCTAGATATTTTATTCTTTTTGATGTAGTAATAAATGGGATTGTTTCCTTAATTTCTCTTTCTTATCTTTTGTTGTTAGTATGTAGGAATGTAAGAGATTTATGTGTATTAATTTTGTATCCTGAAATTTTACCAAATTCAGTGATGAGCTAATACCATACACAAAAATAAACTCAAAATGGATTAGAGACCTAAATGTAAGGCTGGATACTATAAGACTCTTAGAGGAAAACATAGGAAGAACACTCTCTGACATAAATCACAGCAAGATCTTTTTTGACCCACCTCCTAGAATAATGAAAATGAAAACAAAAATAAACAAATGGGACGTAATTAAACTTAAAAGCTTTTACACAGCAAAGGAAACCATAAACAAAATGAAAAGACAACCCACAGAATGGGAGAAAATATGTGCAAATGAAGCAATAGACAAGGCATTAATCTCCAAAATATACAAACAGCTCATACAGCTCAATGTCAAAAAAAAAAAAAAAAAAAAAAAGGGTGGAAGATCTAAATAGACATTTCTCCAAAGAACACATACAGATGGTCAAAAAGTACATGAGAAGATGTTAAACATCACTAATTATTAGAGAAATGCATATCAAAACTACAATGAGGTATCATCTCACACCAGTCAGAATGGCCATCATCAAAAAATCTACAAACAATAAATGCTGGAGAGGGTGTGGAGAAAAGGGGATCCTTCTACACTGTTGGTGGGAATGTATATTGGTACAGCCACTATGGAGAACAATATGGAGGTCCTTAAAAAACTAAAAATAGAGCTACTGTATGATCCAGCAATCCCACTTGTGGGCATATACCCTGAGAAAACCATAATTCAAAGAGATACACACACCCCAATGTTCATTGCAACACTATTTACAATAGCCAGGACATGGGAACAACCTAAATGACCATCGACAGAGGAATAGATAAAGAAGATGTAGTACATATATACAATGAAATATTACTCAGCCATAAAAAAGAACAAAATAATGCCATTTGCAGCAACATTGATGGACCTAGAGATTGTCATACTGAGTGAAGTAAGTCAGACAGAGGACAAATATCATATGATATCACTTATATGTGCAATCTAAAAAAAAAGAGTACAGATAAACTTATTTACAAAACAGAAATAGTCACAGATATAGGAAACAATCTTATGCTTACTGGTGGGGATGGGGAGGTGGGATGAAGTGGGAGATTGGGATTGAGATATACACACTACTATATATAAAATAGATAACAAATAAGGACCTACTGTATAGCACAGGGAACTCTACTCAATACTCTGTAATGACCTATATGGGAAAAGAATCTATAAAAAGAGTGGATACATGTATATGTATAACTGATTCACTCTGCTCTACAGAAGAAAATAATACAACATTGCAAATCAACTATACTCCAATAAAAATTTTTTTAAAAAAGAACTCTAATATTTTACAGTTAGGATCCATGACCTTAAAATAGACATTTTATTGTTGACATTCTAGGCCATTACCTACTTTTTAAATATCTAAAGATATAAATTTTAATTATGAAAACATACGTATTTTTTCTTTAAAAATAATTTTTAATTACCAGTTTCCTAAAATCTTCTCCTAATGTATCCTTTGAAACAAAGCAACATTTTGTATGAAGCACAGTTCAACATAAGTATAATTTGAATTTCTACATTTCAATATACTAAGATCAGAGTTTCAGCTGACAATTCATTAAGTAAATATAAGCATTTCCCAACTTCCAAAATATTCTCATGTATGCCTTAATTTTATAAGTGATGTGTTGCAAACTTTATGCAGACTACTCAGATACAGAGCATGCATTTCTCAGTTTGGGCATCAATATTGTTTTCTAAGGGGAAAAATAAGAGCAGTTTCTGACTGCAAGAAAATTATAGTCTTTCCTATATTATAAATATCAAAGACATCATAAGGCAGACAGAGAGCTTTAAAATGTCTATCTTTCAGTGGCTGGACAATAAAGAGAAAAATGAGCGTCATCATGGGTGTTAATGTGCACAGAAAACAAAATGTTCAATAAAAATTAATTATACCTATTTTCTCATTTTTATTATTTATGCAGGTAATATATTTCAACTGACTTTTTTTGTATCTTTAGAGATGAAAATGTAAAAAAGCATGATGAGGAAAGAGCCATACAATAAATCAAGATGCCTTAGCTTGGTTGTTCACAGCAGGGAGATTAAAGTAATCTCAACATTCTCTTGATTTCTTAAGGTTTAACAAGTCATGTTCTCTGCTAGTAAATGTTACTGGGAATCAGTAATTCCAGCTGACAGAGGGATTTGGGGAAAATTATCAGCTTTTATTTGAGATATAAAATTAAAGATGTGACTAGAAATAAATCTTTATGTATTATAAAAAAGGTAGCTCTTTATACAATAGACTTATAAATATATGCTCCTAAAAGAGCCCTTGGAAGCAGACTAATACAAACTTGCATTTGAAGAATGAGAAAGCTGAGGACCAGGAAGTGAAGAGATGGCCACAGTTATAAAACATATGGTATCAGATTAAGGATTAGAAACTGCCTCTAAACAGAATTAGGACCCAATCTTCTGTCAACATTTCTACATAGCAATTTGTCTCCTTTTATTTTAATCTGATTAGATCAATTAGAACTCCTTCCTCTATAAACACTTTCAAAAGTAACAAAAATCAAAAGGAGATTTAGTTTGAAATTTTCCAATAGTTTTATTTATTCTTTGTCATGCTCCAAGTTCCCATAGTCTATGAATTGAATATACACAAAACCCCAAAATTTGAGTTTTTAAAAAATTTCTATCCAAAATTTATATTTTATGGAAGGAGGTTAATTTGGCTTCAAAAGTTTAGTTGTTTGGAAGTAGAACAAGGTTGGCCTTGCTTAGTTCAGCCTACTTTAGCAGCTACATAGCTTCCTCTCTACCTGCCTGCTAACCACACCAGCCCAGCAAGTGCCTGCCTATAGAAGCAAAACCTTTGGCCCCATAACTGCCACCGAGGCCTCACATTTCAGGCATGTTCCAGATGAAGCCTGATTCTTATCTCATTTCAGATGTCCTTCCCCTTTCCAGTCTCTGTGCCCAACCAGCTGATGGAGATGAGCTGCTCCACTGCTGTCTGCAAAGGTGGAAAAATAATTCTAGTCTATACCACTCTCACCATTCTCTCCAAGAACAACAGCTACTGGCAATATTTGGGACTGCCTTCAATAAAAAGCATGTCATTCCATTCAGAAGGAAGGACTGGTTTACATAAGATTTCCTGCTGTTGCTCTCACCAACAGGGATTCATAATGTAGGAAAGTTTACACATTCTGACTTTGCAAGCCTGGCAATGATATTCCTGGTAAAAAATGCAGAATGACTTCAGCAGTTCATTTTCAACTCCCTCAAGACATAGTCTTTTTGCAGATGTGTAGCCCTAGGAAGTCCACTTACTATGACATTTTGTGATAGTTAACTACTGCCTGTTTCCTGGCTTCTGGGAAATGATAACGGGAACCAATGTTGGATTGTTTTTTTCATGGGGAATAAGGCTTGGAAGAAGCAGTAGAAATAAAACAGGAGAGAAGTAATTCAGGTTGGGCATATTTAACTACTCATAATAAACTTAGTCAATATTAACGGAGGCATAATTGCCAGATCAATTCAAATAATTATTCCTCCGTACTCTTCAATGGGAAGTCTACCTTTACAGACAGCCTAGAAAGAGCACTTGAGGTGAAATGATATCAGATTTATCACAATTCCACTCCCAGGTCTAAGGTCTATATTTAGTGCCCAAATATAATAGCTGTCCTTGTAATGACACATGACTTTTAACCACTTACCCTACGATTATCTATGAGTACCTAAAGCTCCATAACAGCATATATACATATTACTAGAAAGACTTGCAATCCATTGATTTCTCTGGATGTTCTAAACTTTACCACTGATCTAGTAAAGAAACAAACAAACAGAACTCTGGGTATCCAGAGCGAAAAATATTTACTTGTTCTCCTAGGGAATTGCCTTACTAATCCAGGGTTGATGTCAGGACATTGATCCTATATCAAGAGACATTATAAATAAAAACCCTATGAAATTTATTGTTATGTCTTTTATGAAAATGTTCATTTCCTCATATTCCTCTGAGTCTTTTTTTTAAGGATACAGCAAAAATTATTTATTCTTTTTTTTAGAAATTCTTTATTCTTAGTGCCAAGTCTAGTCATATTTTTTAAAAATAATTTGATTTTTTCTTTTATCATATTGGTTTTATGAACCTAACCACTGGCCATTGTCTCAAGCTCGCTAAGAATATATGTATCATACCTGTGGCCATTTATAGCAAGTACATAATTTTTATTTTATTTTTTTACCAGCCTCATTCTTGGCTTAATTTCATATTCTCAGTTCCGATTATTCTTTCGTTTCCCTTTTTTATTTGTCTCACATTTAATCTATATGGTTATATGTGTGTACCCTGTAAAAAGGCCTGAAATACCTTCTGAATCAATTTGGAGCACAAATAAGCAAATAGATACATAGGTTTGCAACTATCTATGAGTGATCTTGAGCAATTTAATTCATCTCTTTAGACCTATTTTATATGTAAAATTGGAATACTAACTACCTCATGTAATGTTTTCAGAATTAAAATAATATAACATCTTAAGTAACAAATATAATGCCTGGCGTCTAGTAAATGCTTAGTGAAAGTTAATTATATCTGAATTTATACTTAGTCCCACGTGCAACATTTCAAGAGATTCACTGACAAATAAGAGTATAAGTAAAAAAGAGCCATGACTAATGATGGTTCTGTGGGGAAAAGACTGACATAGTGATATTATAGCAAGTAATCTTTTTTTCTTTGGAACAGAACAAAACTTAAAAATGCATCCCGGTGTGTGTGTGTGTGTGTGTGTGTGTGTGTGTGTGCACGCACACGCATGTGTGTGTGTGAATAAGCAAAGATAACATTATGGAAGAATCCAACTCAAACAGTTGACTATGGTTACCTGTGAGAGGTAAAATGAAAAGGCAGAAGAGAATACTTTACTTTTTCATTTACACATATTACTAAATAGGAAAAATGAAGAACAAGTGTAGGGACCACTGGAAATTTCTGTATTTTTCCATTTCCTATTTTTTCTCAAATAATTAAATTAATTACTAAGAATGGAGATCTGGAAATCATTTTGTAATAGAGGAAAAACTTAGAATGTTTAGCCTAAAATAGCAGTAAAGGAGGAAATATGGCTGCCTTCAAATATTTGAAGGACTCTCAAATAAAGGATAATTTAGACTCATTCTATAATGGTCCAAAGAATGGAAAATGGTCTTGACAAAATAAATACTGATCTAACAAGAGTAAGCAAATTTGAATGAGCTGCTACTCAATGTTAGCTCTGAGAAAAGGTCAGATGTTCATCTTTCAAGGATGTTATATGCCAGTGAAAATGATTAAGGTAGATCAAACTAGATTCTGAAATACCATCATCACTGCTATTTTCTTTACATGATAAATAATATCTATCTGCTTTGGTATACCAAAATTTGCTAAATGAACAAACAAACAATTATTGAGTAAATTACATTTCAGGTAAAAACCTGCACATTGGGAATAAACAGGTAAATACGATATAGCCAATATTTCAAGGAGCTCATGGTCCAATTAGAAAGATATTCACAAAGAAGAAATTTTATAATATAATAATTTTTAGGACAGAAATATATATAAGACACTTTAGAAACATAGAAAAGAGAATGACAAACTCAGAATTAAATAGTGATTTCCTATTAGGTATTGATAATATTTGTTTGAAAGGTCACTAGCTTATTTTTTCAACATAAATCAGTACATAAGTAACATTTGCAAACAGTTTGACGTTAAATTTGAACATAATCTGGACATAGCGATACTTCTAAACTATTATATAGATAAGAACAAATTGCTGTAGTATCCCAAGGTATTCAAATAAGCCCGATAGAAGTGTAGAAATGCTTACGAATCAAGAAAAAATAAAGACCTTTCAATGAGGTGAAAGGCTTGACTACAGGCTAATTGCAAAGGAGACAATGATGCAATTCCAATTTTGAAAGATATAAATTATGCAAGTGATTTCAACAGCAGGGGGGTTATTTGTCCTGATGTGAAGATGTTGCAAAGCTCATGAATTTCAAATCTGTATATTAAGAACAAAGGATTTACAGTTTAGTTAGAAGCAAATGAAAGACAGGTTATTCCAATAGAGGTCAATGCTGTGGCTCACTCTTACCTCTAGGGATTATTCTCAGTGCCACTCTCTCCCCCTACTCCACCCCAGAGAAGAAAAAGTTCTGATGGATCAAGTCCAAGGACATAGATGACAGAGCTGACAGTAGTCTAATATTTGGAGATGATATTTTAAAATAGTTTGAAAGCTCTCACATCTGCCTGTTGTGTTTCAGGTGCTGCCCACTGGATTCCTTCCCCTGGTCATTTTCTTTTTGGTTTGCTTTCCTCTTTTTTCCCAAGCAGCTGGTGAAGTAAGAGGGATCTGCTCTAGAGCTAAGACAGGCAAACTCAATTTTCATATTGACAGGCCATATCATAGCTCTGCAAGGAACACAAATGCATTTACCTGTTTATTCCAAAAATGTTTTCCATAACATTGTCTATTATACTATGTTTAAATTTCGTTCATTCACAATGTGCCAAAAAACTAGATAACTGGTTTTGTCTTTATTTTTAATAGAACTAAAACTAGCAAGTAAATTAACCACACCTGGTGTTTCGGCCTGGTTTCTTCCAACTACTACACTGTCAGTTCTACCAATTGAATCAGCTACTTCAGACTGTCAAAGAAAAGAAAGAAGTATTGACCAAAAGGTCAATCCAATATTCACATAGCTGTTACCTATATTCAACACTGCATTTGCATTTTTCCTCATGTTTCATTTCAGCAGATTCTAGTACATCACAGCCAAATGGACAGAACAAGAATAGTTCATCAAGAGAATTGCATTAGTAGAGCTGTATTTTAGACATTTACCAAGTGGGCGAGTTCAGTAACAAAGTCAGATTTCTGAAACAACTGAAATTTGATGGAGATATATGCCAGATCAATAGGCTTTTAAGTCACAGAAAAAATGGAAAGTGGCAAGTGAAATTGAAGTGGTTCTTTGTTTGAATTTAATTTCTCTGCCATCTTATATTTTTCCTTAGTGAAAACCTTTTTGAAAATCACTAAAGTACTCTTTTTGAGGAGAAATAAATGCAAATATATGCTTTTTAATTCATCATATTCTTATGAAGTTTAAAGGTTTTTTTGGCAAATTCTATAATCCTGTGTTGTTTTATTAGTTTGTCTTTAATAGATGTCTTTTTAGAAAGGCTGTTATCACAAAAGGAAATGCAGTTATCATGTGTATTATGCCCGTAATTATTGAATAATTCATTTCAATTAGTGTTTTTTTTCACCCTATGAAATGATATTTACCATGGCTATATTGTTTGATCATCACTACAGTACTTCTTATCAGTATATTTCATTAGACCAACTTTATCTTAATTTTATTTTCTTGCTTATAAATTCTAAGAACAATAAAAAAGGCTTCTGAAGGATCAAATACTTTTAGCAGCAATTTATCACTATTGAGGAAATTTGTGCTTCCAAATTTCAGTATAACATTTTATGATCACAACACCAAAACTACCAGCAATGGCTTAAACCAAACAAAGGGTAGAATAAGGATATGCAAAGTCATCCTCAAAAGTCTGACGGTTTTAGTTAAAGGACTCACTAAGTTTCCCATCACTTTGACCTAACAATTTGACTTCCCTCATTTTCTGCTGTGACAAATTCTTTTCTCTAGCACATCTTCTGCTGGCTTCTAGTTTGATTTGTTGTTGTTTCTCCTCTCCTTTTATTTATAGATTGAAAATTCATCTCACTTCTATAAAACTTTTAAAATCTATGTTTAAATCTTTAGCAAATAAAAGTTGAGAATGATGGGGATACATGTTAAATCTTCATAGTTTGATGTTTTAGAAACTTCCATCTTAAACCACAAAATTCACTGGTATGAGGCTGCCAAAATGGGGGGAATTCCTTTTTTGTTTGTTAGACTTAAATGATTTTTATAAATGCAATGAACCAAAAGTGTCAGGATACCAAGAGATGAAAATCAGTCAAAGGTTGTTTTTTCTGTTTTCTTTTCCCTCTAAACAAAGCATCATTAAGCAACAGAGAGGCATGGTCAACTGATTTTCTGTTTGTGCTGCAAAGACTTCTTTTTATTAGAATTTGAAACCAAGCAAGTTGAAGGTACAGACTAAAAAATGTCCCACAAGGAAAGCCAAATGCAATGGGCATGACTGGGTAACTATTTCAAAGAAGAAATGAGTTTGGACCACTTTTATAACCTTCCTGGTGTCTGAAAGATTGGTAGCGCTGATATCTAACTTTAAGTTTTCTTTCATTATATTGCAATTATCAAATAAATGCACATTCAGAAAAGCAATAATTTCTAACATTTTAAAAATTTTCTTACTCTCAGTATCTCAATACATCTGACAAGATGGTATGAGCTAACTATATGCAATTTGAGGAAATCATGTCTTTGAAAAAAAAGTGATAACCTTAAGTAAGAATAAGGTCTTAATTCAGCTAAAATTCAGTAAAGATCTTAATTTTTTATGGACATTCCAAAGTTTCATTCTTGGTCCTCAATCAGATTAAAGGTACAGTCTCATATCATGAAAATACAGCTTAGTTCATACCAAAGAAAAAGAAATTCCCTGTTTTAAATATAAATTCTTATATACATTAAACATTCTGCTGAATATCATTGGTTTACCAAGAAAATGATATTAAGATTTGAAGAATTCATGTTGTGTTATTAGAAGGCCTGATTTCGATTCCCAGCTCAGCCAATTACTAGCAATGTAACAAAGGGCAAGTCAAATATTAACTCTGAGCCTCAGTTTCTACATCTGTTGTTATAACACTTCACAAAAGGAGCACCTGATAATTCAGGTAAAGTTTTATTTTATGTGCTATATATTTTGTTCATATTTATTCTGCATCTAGTAGGAGCCAGGTACTATACCAGGAACTGGGAGAGTGGAAGAGATGATTTCTATATCCTTGAAGTCGTACACTGGTTGGGAGAGACAGATGTATAAACATCAATAAAATATGGCAACACTGTAATTAAAGAAAATTGTCAGTACTGTGGGGCCTCCTGGTAGAGAGAGACCAGGTCTGTCTTCGGATATCAGAGAAAATTTCATATAGGGACAATATTTGAGCTTAGTCTTGAAAGAAAAGAGTTTTCCACAGGGAGAGAGGATTCACCATGTAATAAACATCACGTATACATGTATGAGCTTGAAGGGGTGACAGAGCAAATGCTGCTTAAGGAAACTGGAGAGACTTCCCTGGTGGTGCAGTGGTTAAGAATCCACCTGCCAATGCAGGGGACATGGGTTCGATCCCTGGTCTGGGAAGACCCCACATGCCATGGAGCAACTAAGCCCACGTGCCACAACTCCTGAGTCACAACTACTGAGCCCGCGTACCACAAATACTGAAGCCCACGCGCCTAGACCCTGTGCTCCACAACAAGAGAAGCCACTGCAATGGAAAGCCTGTGCACTGCAATGAAGAGTAATCCCCGCTCGCCACAACTAGAGAAAGCCTGGGCGCAGCAACCAAGACCCAACACGGCCAAAAATAAATAAATTAATTAATTAAAAAAAAAAAAAGAAAACTGGAGACGCTTGGGTGGATGGAACATAGAGTCTCTGGGAGAGTGGTAGCTGATAGGGCTTAAAAGCTTAAATAGGGACAGACTGTGAAGCTTCCTGATACACAAGAGACATTAAGACTTGACGTAAAGGATACTAATGAGCTATAAAACCATAGTACTTTAGGAAACCTAGTCGAGGTGTAACATGAAGAATAGTTTACTGTTCTTAAGACTAGTCATAGAGATCAAATAACACCAACTGTAGCCATTCAGGTATGGGTGATGAGGTCTGGGATAAAGGACAGAGGCCAATGTTTGGAACTACATGAAGTGTTCGGTTTGGGACATACTTAATTTTGATGATTATATTAGTTATGCCGGGCAGAGAACAATTGGGGAAATAACTGCTTGCTCTATTGAAACTTTTATTTCACAGTAACATTTTTTCAACATTTGATGTCTTCCTCTCACTACAGAAAAAAAGAATCAAAGTTCTGCATCCAAGGTACTCTATGACTTCTATTTCTGCAGCATCATCTCCAATTGATACCTAGGTTTCAGTGATTTGGAGCAGTTCCCCAAATAGATGATACCATTTTTAAGCTCTGTACACTATGCTTCCTATGCCTAAATAGTTGATTTTCTCCTTCATATACCCATTCCTGAGATTGGTATTATAATGTAAACTCTATTGGACTAGTTTCTACATTTGTTTTCCCCCTCTGGCACATGATAGGCACACAAGGCAAATAAATGAACGTGTAAATGAGGTATGAAGCATTGCATTGGAGTAACTTTGCATGATGAAGGTCTGTCTTGTGACAAAAACTTCTTCCACAAATTCTCATAGTTAGTGGGACTGAGTGGACTCAATATACTAGACGTTATTCATCTCCATTGTGGGTATCTTTTTCTAGGAATAACGGTAATACGGTGATATAAATTTCATAATTATAAACCTGGTTAAAAACTTAAAAATCAAATGCTTTATTAAAATGCCTCCTAATTTCTTAAACTATTTTTTACACATTATGTAACTTACATGCTTAGACTGGCAGGTACTTATTCTCTATCAAATGCAGTTTAAGTAAGTCCCAACCTATGTTTTGACAATGTGAAGCATAAAGATTTTCAGTTCATCTTTTCTTGACATCCTTGCCCTCATCACCTTCATTGTCTTGTACAGGGGAGCATTGTTTGAGAAAGATCAAGAAAATGAGGCAGAGAAATACCAAAGGTAACGCCATTACCGTATATTAAAAGAATTACCTCACCATCTAATGATTTTTTTGTTCTCTTCCTGACCATCTAAATGGATAAAGCAGGATAATGACATTTTCATTATTTTAGGAACACATTTGCATGTGTAATGAAAGAGTCCCTAAAGGGCACAGACACCATAGAGGCGACTGAATTAATTAAAATTGTTTACCTGATTAGATAAAAGTACAAGCATAAACTGCATATCAGGGAAAGTTTCCTTCTTTTCATCAAAACACAAGAATAAACTATTTTTAATACAAAGACTTACAGGATTAATCTTTAGAAAACAAAAATAAGTTTGCATATATTTCTCTACTTTAAAAAAACAAAGCTGATTCTACTGGCTAGTAAAAATAATATTATCTATATCCTATATTTTCGTATTTTTTTCTAAATTCTTCAGTAGTTGCTTATTTTAGCCCAAATAGAATAAGATTCTTTAAAAAGTAAACAACAAATATCTCAGAATGAAAAAAATGCATATATTTTTTATTTAAAATTTTTAATAGATGGTTCTTCTAAATTGATTATAATTTCTCAGTATTTTTAAAATAAATACATGTTTATCAACATAAAGAATCATTTGCTCCTATATATTTGCTCCTATATAAAAGATTCTTCTCAATGTCAAAAAGCAATCAAACACTTTTCTCATTTAAAAATATGCTTTCAAGTGTGTGAATCAATTTAAATGAGCTATTAATGTAGTGTTTAATAGAGCCATTAAAACGTGAATTATCTTGAAATGATTGTATTTCTTTTCCAATGTTTTCTTGATATAGTTTCAGTACAAGGACAAGAGATGTTTTTGAAAGTACTTATGGTCCTCAGTAATATAAACTTTGAGTTTTAAAAAAAGAATACAATAAAAAGGCATGGCATATCTCCTAGGATAATTCCACATAAGAACAGGCTCACCTTTATTTTGATCTTCTGTTACTATGAGAAAGTAGACCTAGATAAGTATGTACCACGCTCTCATTAACAGTAGTAGGGAATTGGCAATTCTCAGAGGAATGAGTAGTTCAGGGGTGTCAGCATCAGATGCAGAAAATGGAACAGAAGAAAGCAAAGTTAGAAGGATAGAGAACCACAGAA
Organism: Phocoena phocoena; assembly: GCF_963924675.1. Taxonomy (NCBI): domain Eukaryota; kingdom Metazoa; phylum Chordata; class Mammalia; order Artiodactyla; family Phocoenidae; genus Phocoena; species Phocoena phocoena. The sequence continues at coordinate 55,721,228 of NC_089222.1, forward strand.
GAGAGCAATAAATGCTACCCTAAAATTTGCTACATATCCTGCAGGGCACTAAAGGTACTTAAAAGCATAATGATATCAATAGAACTGTGCTTCAAAGCCCAGAGTATACCAGCAAGTTGGTAAGGGTGATCAATTGGAAGGGGTGATATTAGGGACCGACATAAGTTTAGTAAGTTATTAGAAAAGTCTATGCAAGTTATAACTGAGTACAGAGAAGAAGGAGGAGCAAGATATCTTGAAAACTCTTAACACTGTCTTGACACTAATATTAACATAGTAACTAACATTTACTGAACCTCTACTATATGTCAGGCCCTGGGCTAAGCACTCTACATTAGTTAATTATCACTAAACTATAATCATAAATAGAAATGTTATGTACATCTTACCGATGGGGAAATGGAGATTCTGAGAGGTTAAGTCCTCATACGTAGTGATAAGTGGAGGCAGGATTTGAATCCAAATTTTCTGACTCTAAACCTGCATTATGAACAGTTATAATTTAGATGATTTATTATTGTAAGGAAGAAAAGAAGAAAATTCAAAGAAGACTGAGCTTTGAAGATGAGGGACTAGAAGGAGGTCTGTACCATTAATAAAAATTGGGACATTAATCAAAATGTTTCTTTTCAGCGAGTCTTGGCCTGTGCAGGACTGACTTTAGTCTGATTTAACCTTATATCTAAAAAATGTACCGAGGCAGGGGGCTTGCTGAAAGCACTGAGAGGCAGAGAAAAACAACCTTACACAGGCTGACCATATCTATGCCAGCACTCAAAAATGTGATGTATTTTATTTTTATGCCTGCCAAGAAGGAAGTGATAGGATTCCAATTTTCAGATGAAGAAAGGGACTCATAGAGATTAAGCACCTAACCAAAGTTATCTGGCTAATAACTGATGAAGACGAAACTCTATTCTGCATCACCCTCTCAGCAGAGTCCAATTCCATTTCAGAATACTCAGGTTCGGATAATTTATAAATCTGCTAATTTAATCTTCAAGCACACCTCACTTCCAAAAGAATCTTTGATGGGTAGCCCTTCAAAAATAGAAGCTTGCTGGCTCTAGGAGTGAGTGTTAAACTACAATTCTTTCATAATAATTATGTTAAATATTGATAAGTGTCTAAATATTTCCTTCTCACTAGGCAGCTATTTCCAAACTCTTTATTCTTAGTAGATATGACTCCCCACCTACAGTTCACTCAGTAGACTCTCAAATGTCCATCATGACCTGCTAAATTCTGACATCTCACAGACTCTCCTCAGAGCTTATCCTCTTCAACTTCTCTGTTGACCACACCTTCCTTCCACAAAGTCTCCTTGGCTTTCATAACACTGTGCTTCTTTCTCTTCCACCTCTTTAACCTTTCTTCTCAGTGTTCTCCATTCCTACCTCTTTTTCTGCTACTCTTTTAATATAATCCTTCCCCTAAATCCTGTTGTTTTTTTATTACTTTCCCCTTTCATGCTGGGACAGCTCATTTAATTCAATAAATTTCCTCCTCCCCCCACCCCACCCAAGAAATAAATCCCCAAATTTTATCTACTGGCCAAATTTCTACTCTATATTTCAAGATGTGGTTTCATGGAAGTCTTTCTGTAAACTATTTCCCCCTCCTGGCTTCCTATCTCAATTAACAGTATCACTTTCCTCCCAGCTATGTGGTCTAGAAATTTTAAAGCTAACTTATATGTGCCTTTCTCTATGACCCTCTCCAGCTAATAAGTTGCCAAATCCCTTCATCTGCTTCCTCAATATTTTTCATATGATAAGAAAAAGATAGTAATGCCAAGGATACTATCAACTACCCCCACCAATACCATGGTTCTTGGTACATATTTTCTATTAGAACTATACCAAGACTTTTCTACATACCATATCAATAATCCTCACAATGGTACCATAGAGAAGAGAGTTGAAAACTGGGAAGACTCAGAGAACACTTGCTCTTGATCACACAATAGGGAAGACAGATCCATGATTCAAACTCAGATATGACTGACTCCAGCCCTGAAGCCCTCTGCCCTCCTGCCTCATCCTTTCTACACCCACTTCCACTTTCTAAACTTGTCTCTCATCACCTTTTCTTTTAACTAATGCAGGAGTCTCCCCACCTTTAACTGTGGATCTCCCTCCCAACTGTTCTTTGCAACACATTCATCTTCATAAAAACAAGGTTAATCACAACGCATCTTTATTGGAAATCTTCCACAGAGCCCTCCAATAAATGACAAGATTTTAGTACAGGCAAGACTTCCCGGACTGGGTACCCAAAACATACTTTTAGTAACTCAATTTCTTATTCAGCAGACACTGATGCAGTTTCTCTTATGTGCTAGAACTAAATTCTTTACATATATTAACACAATCTTCAAAAAATCTCTGAGAAAGATACTTTTTTCTCCATTTTACAGATTTAAGAATTGAGCACAAAAAAGTTAGGTCAATTGTCCTAGACCACAAAGCTGAGAGTTGGTGCCACTGGGCATCAAACTCTTGCAATCTGACTCCAAAGTCTTATCCCTCAGGCCATGCCACCCCTTTGTTATGTGACTCACTGATTTTAGAGGTTGGCAAACACATCTTTTTTTCTCAGATAGACTTTAGATTCCTTGAAATACCCATCTTTACATCTGCTTGCCCTACTTTGCCATACCACAGTATCTAATTCAGGGCTTTGCAATAGTAATATAAGATCATTCATTTAACAATTGTTGAAGAATTGTTGAACATCAGCTGCTGTTGCAGACCCCAGAAATACACAGACCACTTATCTGCTTAAGCAAACTTAAATTCCAGTGGGTGGGTGAGACAATAATAATAATGAATGTAAAATTTACAACAAAAGAAGGTAAGGTGATAGAGATAAGGGGAGTGGTGAAATTTAAATAGATGGGACAGGGTCACATTTTATGCTATGAACTGAATTATAGAAAAACATCTCTTGATCAATGATCAGATAAGTACTTTCTAGTCAGAAGGAGGAGTGGGCAAAGGCTCCGAAGAGAAAGTCTGACATTTTGCCATGCTTTAGAAATAGATAGAATATCAATGTGCTAGACTTTGATGGAAGAAGGAGAGGGTGGTATGATGAGAGGCAAAATCTCTAGGTATGGAAAATCAGATCATGAAAGGACTTACAAGCCATAAGGAGTATTAAATGTATTCTAAGTTCAATAGAAAGTTATTGGAGTATTTTAAACAGGTGAGCAAAATGACCTGACTTACATTTTTGAAAGATTATTTTGTTGGCCATGTGCAGAACAGATTAGTGTGTTCAAAGGTAGAAGCCAAAAGACTAGTAAAAAGGCTGTTTGAATGGTCTATATAAGGGATCAGCAAACCTTTGTTGTAGAGGGCCAGAAGATGAATATTATAGGTTTTGTGGCCACATAATCTCAGTCATGACTACCCAATTCTGCCATTGCAGCAGACAATATATTCACAGACAACATATAAATAAATGTGTTTGGCTGGACTGAAATAAAACTTTATTTATGGACATGGAAATTTGAATTTCATATAATTTTTTAAGCGTCATCAAACATTCCTTTACAAATTACAAATTTTTTCAATCATTTAAAAATGTAAAAATCATTCTTACCTTGAGGTAAGAATGTTTTTTACAAAAGCAGGCAGTCTATATGAGAGATGATGATGACATAAGTACGTTCGTAGAGATAAAGGTATATTTATTGATATGAGGAAGACTTGAAAGGGGCGGATTAGGGTAGATAAGAGGGGAGAGAATATTAAAAAGTTTATTGGGGGTATATTATATTCTCAACTTTAAAAAATAAAAGTGTTCCTGAAATTTATTTTCTTCCTTGTTAAAATTCTGTAATGTTCAGAAACTACGTTTCTCACAAGACAAAGTATTTCATTCATAAATACTAGTACTTCAATTTATTAGGAAAATTATCTTTGTTTTAATTGGAAATCCATTGCCCTGAAAACTATGCCTTTGGATTCTAACTCTTCCTTCTGAGACCTCATAGAATAATGGGCATCCCTTTCAGTGAAAGTGTAGAAAAAGCCTAAAGACATCTGTTTTCTTTCTTTCTTCTATATCTCCAGGATGAACATAACCAGCTGTCAAGCCTTCATTTTAAGACCTGGTTAGAATATCTATCAACCTGGTAGACCACTCCAACTTTATTTTAATATCCTCCTTACAACTGAACATAAAATGTTGCATTGTCTTAAATTAAGTATCAACAAGACTATATAACTTCTCACTTATCTTTGACACAAGGGTTATGAGACCTTTCAAATGATAAAGACTAATACAAATCAATCCATGTCCCCATCTATATAATTTGGCTTTATTTAAATCAAGGACCAGAAGCATAGTGTATTGAGGAGTTAATTGTCAATCTACAAAATTCTTTCTTCAGTTTTCTAAGTCACCGCCATAGCAGCCTTAGAGTACAGCTGGAATTACTTACAGCAAAGGCCAAATCACCATAACTACAAACTTCAAGTCAAAATACTACCAGTGACATCCATGGAGCAGGTTCAAACCATAAATCAAATCTCTGCCTAGAGAAGTGTCAGAGATTATTTACCCTGTTGGATAAAGCATTACCTCATCCAAATAAATCAAACATGAGAGGCATCAAAGGCATCAAAGTTTTTTTTATCTCCTTCATACCTTTCTTTTTTTATTGCATATTTTATGGTTGGGACTCCTGGTTTCTATTTTTTCTTTTGCTTTGTATATGAAAATATGCTCTGAGGATAATCACAAAATATAGATGAGCTGCTGTTTACAAACTTTATTCTAGAAAGAGTATTTTAAAATGAAAACCCAGAAATAAACAAGTGAACCTGTTTTTCTGGATGAATTGTATAAAGTCTTGTTGAGCAGTGCATAACTGCCCTTCCCTGGAGCACAAAGCACACTTAGGAAACTGCTACACTTGTGTCCTCTCTGGCACCATTGTTGCCTTAGCACTCATCACCACCAGTGACTATGACTAGATTTTCCCTAAGAATAGCTACCTTTATATTTGACCTCCCAAAACCAACCTTCTCCAGGAATCCATTTCCACTAACAAAGGGTGTGGTGATGAGGTAAACAATATCAGAGACTCATACTTGGATAAATGGCATTTAATAGCACGAAACCACAGCAACACACACACACACATACACAAAATTTGTTTTCTTCCCATTGTAAACATGAGAGTATTCGTTTGAAGAAAAGAACATCTTTTCGTTATGGAGCTCCAAATCAATCTTGATTCAGTAGAAAAACGGAAATCACTCTAGGAATTTCAAAGGAAGAGAATTTAATATGTAGAATCATATTCATACATGATAGAAGATCTGAGAAGTCAAAGAGGAGACAGTGAGGAAATCCAGTTATTAGAAACCACAAAAATCAGCTACAATGTCTGGGATAAGAAGGATTCAGGGAGGAGGTAGTTACCGCAAGCATATGAAAGGATTTAGAATCACACCTCTGTAGAGATGACCTGTCAGGAGTTAGGATATCTAAGGAGGGGTTATATAGCAGGGGATATATTGGTTCACATTACTGACGATTCTCTAAATGTGGCTTTATCCTAGTTCAAGCAATGTGATCAGGTCCTGCTTTCATCATCTACAATTCTCAACTTTTCTTTTTTAGTTTTGGTGTTATTCCTAGGCAAGCTCTACTCTACTGGTCCACAAACTGCAGCTAGAAGCTGTATGCTCCCTTGTTCTTATTGAATGGGAAAAAGAAAGTGTCTTATTCTTCCAATTATGGAAAAAACTAGGGACCTCATTCAGATAAGGATAGTTTAAGACAGGTACCCAGTTTTGTACCAAGCAGTTTACCAAAAGAGATGAGATTAAAATGAGAGGCTTGGGCCCATCTAGGACTACCTCTGGGGCTTGAGGTGGGTCAATCCCACCCAAAATCCCTGCCTGTCGTTTAATAGGGCATGAGTGAAATGGAACCAGGAATGGTCATAAATGATTCCTAAATTGTAACTTCTTTGTGAATTCAATCTTGAAATGCTAGGCAAAATTAATTTTCCCCCATAATATTTAAATTATTCCAGAATGAGGATGAATGAAACTACTATTGGGGTAATAAATGAATAAACTAATAATTCAGTTAATCATTAAATCAATATGAATATGTTTAATGGTGTAAAAAATAGATTATGAGGAAGTTTTGGGGATTAATAGAACTTTCATAATGTAACAACCCTTAAAGCCCAACTTTGAGGCATTCAATGTCATTATTTACCACATTAGCAATTATTAAAATATTAGTCACTATTGGGAACCTACTACATGCTAAAAACTATTATAGGTACACTTCCTGCATTAACACATTTAATCTTTACAATGAGCAAATGAAGTATTTTTATTAGTCACATCTTACAAATGAGAAAACTGGCCCCAGAGAGGTGCAGTAACCAGCTAAACATTACTCAGCAAAAAGGTGCAAGAGCTGGAAATCAAACGTAAACCTTCTAACACCACAGGAACTTGATGTCTACTGCTGAACTGTTATGAAAACTAGGGGAAAAAAACATAGGTAAAAGTTTGAATTAGACCTTATTCTTAAAAAAAGAAAGAAAAAAACATCTTGGGTGATATTACATTGATCCTGTCTTGTGGGAAAACTGTCACCATTCCAATTTTAGTCAAATATTTAAAATAATTTTTTTCCTTGATTAGAAATGATTCATATTTATCATATTGTGTAGCTTCTCATTTTAAAGTGTTGCATTAGAATTTGGTGTTTCTCATTTTCCCACAGAATAAAGTCTAAATTCACCACCCTGGCATTTAGAATGTCCATAATCTGGTCCCAGTCCACCTGCTCAACTTTAACTCCCATCACTCCCAACCACACCCCCTGTATTTCAGCAGCACTTTCCAATAAATGTACCCTTTTCCATGTTGTTTTATAGATCTTTCAGCCAAATTCCAACTCCTCCAAAAAACTTCCTTAATTCCCTGAGCTGAATATAATATTCTTTTTTAAAAAGTTCTGAAAACCTATACCCAGAACTCTGTTATAGCACTTTTTACAGGACACTTTTTATCATTAATGAATACTCCTGGCATTCTCTGCTGAAATGCAGGCTTCTAGGTGGCGAAGACCATACCTTACTCAATTGTGTATTCCTATAGCTGTCAATAGAGAGCCCATTAATGTGCCTAATAGTGTGCTAATGGAATTAAGGAAATAATAGAAATGCTAAAAAGTATTTTATCCAGTGGTTTGAAATGCCTGTACCTCAAGCCAAAGGAAGAAATATGAAAATTTATAAGTAATCTTATTATGAGAAGTACCTGCTTTTATAAAACTAATTGTTACATAATAAAGAGTATATGATATATTAAAGGAAAGTTTGTCTTGTACTTTGAAAGATTCAATTACCATTATCAACAATTTTAAACATTTGATGTATATTTTTATCACTTTTCACTTCTCCAAATTCAGAAGCATGATGTCTTTAAGGAAGTCTGCCTTTTCATGTGTCTGTTTTTTACTTTCTGAATAATTTCTTATAATAAATTGTATGTTATGACTTTCCTTTTAACATTTTGAAAAATATGAGTCATGACTTCCTCAGACTCTTATACTTTTGTATTATAAAAAAAAGCAGAAAATCAACTTGTATTAACCTGACAGTTTATCACCTATCAGTAATTTTCTACAACAAAAATTAATTAATCGAAATTATTATTTAATTTATGTGTACCAGGGTGTACCAAAGTTCTTTAGAAAGTTTAACATTAGGTCTCAAATAATATCTAAGCACATGTTTTCCATTTGATAACACATAAAGCAGAGAAATAAGTTATCAAGAAGCCAGGATAGAGCCCTGCTGAATTTTGATTGGAGATTAGAGAAGAATAGGGAAGTTCTAGCTCAGTACTTTCCAATAGAGCTTTTTCTGAGAATAGAAATGCTCATCTGCATTGTCCAATATAGAAGCCACATATGGTTTTGGTACACTTATGGTGTCTAATGTCAATGAGGAAATTTATTTTTAATGTTATTAATTTAAATTTGAATGGTTACATGTGGCAAGTGGCTCCCATATTGGACAGTGCAGATCTAGAGTATAATATGTCAAGAATAGGTCCAGATAGGGAATTGGTATTGGGAGGTGCTGTACAGCCATGTGGCAGAAGACACCATTGGAATCTCGAGTTAAATTGCAGAAAAGATACTTAAACAGAGAACAGGAGGATGCCCAACACAAGTTTGCACTACTTTCTAATTCTGTCTCGGATTTCCCTTTGCTCACCTTCAGAGGTTATTTTAGTGCGGAACAGACTGAAAGAGTTGCCAATGTCACTTTATTTTTTGCCAAATATTAATTCTACACTTGGCAAATACTTGTTGAGGGAATACATGTAAATAAGGAACTTAAATTACTAATGTAAATACTTAAAAGAAATTACCCACTAGAAAATAATTATCAACAAAAGTGAGAGCAGAGGAATTTCATGATCCACATATCTGGTTTAGCAATGAGAAGACACATAATTGAAATAAAGAGTACAACTAAGATAAAAAAAAATGCTTCTATGTTTCAGCAAGTAGCCATACCCATCTGTGTATACTACTCTAGTAAATTGGCATTAATGTTTTTAGATATATTCTCCATTCTTCTTTTGATTTTGTAGCTATAAATCAAGGTATTAACTTAATAATTTGTATATAGTGGTTTTTTACTGTTAGTAACCAAAGTCACTGTCAACAAAGTAATTTCAACATCAGGGAGAAATGTTACCATCATGTGTCTGTTCTATTAAGAGAAAGCATCTTAGGACAAGTTAAATGTCAATTAATCATCACTATAGTATTCCCACCAGCTCAATGGTATGATAAAAATGCCACCAATTATCATCTAGTTGATACCCTTCATAATAAGAACCTGTTAAGCTAACGATGAGACAGATGTTCATCATTTAAGGGACTCCTGAGAAGATCACACACTTAGCCATTAATAACATTCCATAAAAATGTGGTTTCAGTAGCATCTTGATCATTAATGAGAAAAATGAACAAAATGATTACTGAATTAGGGTTGGTATTTCATAAAATAAATTTTAAAAGAAACCCAATTACATCAAGATGGTTAGAGTCTTTTGCATTTAATATTTTAAAAATCATAATTATAAGGGTATAAGTGTATTTTAGATTTACAAAAGGATGTTGGCAAATTTTTAGAAGCTACCAGCTTGATTTAAATTAAATTTTACTGAGTATGTACTAAATGTAGGTCACTATTCAGATGACGTAAATAGAAATAAACTAAATGTATTAGTTTGCTAAGAATCCTGAAATAAAATATCATAGACTGGTAGCTTAAACAGCAGAAATTTATTTTTTCATAGTTCTGGAGTTTAGAAGTCCAAAATCAAGGTGTCAACAGTGCTGGAATCTTCTGAAGCTTCTCTTCTTGCCTATGTTTGTCTGTGTCCTAACACCCTCTTTTTATAAGGATACCAGTTGTATTGGATTAGGCCCATTCTAAAGACCTCATTCTAACTTAATTACCTCTTGAAAGACACTATCTCCAAACACTGAAGATTACTAAATTCATTTTTTTAATTTAATAGTATCATTGTAAGAACACTTACATGAGATCTACCCTCTAACAAAATTTTAAGTGTACAATACTCTATTATAGGAACAATGTTGTACAGCAGATATCTAGATAACTAGATCTTATTGGTCTAATTGAGAATTTATGCCCCTTGAATAGCAACTTCCCATTTCACCATCCTCCCAGTCCCTGACAACCACCATTCTATTTTCTGATTCTACAAAATCGACTATTTTAGCTATCTCATATATATGTAAATGCAGTATATGTCCTCCTGTGACAGGCTTATTTCACTTAGCATAATGGCCTCAAGGCCTTGTTGTCACATATTGCAAGATTTCCTTCTTTTACAAGGCTCAGTAATATTCCATTGTATATCTACTGCATTTTCTTTATCCATTTATCCATCAAAGGACACTTAGGTTGTTTCCATAGCCTGGCTATTGTGAATAGTGTTGCAATGAACACTGGAGTGTTAACATCTCTTTAAGATCCTAATATCAATTATTTTGGATAAATTCTTAGAAGTGAGATTGCTGGATTTTGTGGTAGTTCTCTTTTTATTTTTGAGGCATCTCTACGCTGTGTTCTATAGTGACTGCACAATTTTGCATTACCACCAACAGTGTTCAAGGGTTCCAATTTCTCTACATCCTTGCCAGCACTTCTTGTCTTTTGATTTTCAATAATAGGCATCCTAACAGGTGTGATGTAATATCTCATTATAGTTTTGATTTACATTTCCCCGATGATTAGTGGTGTTAATCGTCTTTTCATATGCCTGTTGCCCATTTGTATGCCTTCTTTGGAGAAATGTCTGTTCAATCTTTAGACCATTTTTTGAAGTCAGATTAATATTTTTTTGCTTTTGAGTCACAGAAATTCCTTACATTTAAAAAAGATTAACCCTTGTTTTTGTTTGTTTACCAGTTTAATTAGCAGGTCTACTGTTTTATCCTTAGATGATGGAAGAAAATAATTTTCTTTATTATAAAAAAAAATTCACATCAAACTATTTACATGAATGAATTCAAAAATATGAATATAATTACCTAGAAAAATATCATTCACAAAATAGTTTTTTAAGTGAGCATGATAGAAACTATTTTTTGTAATTAATGTTCATTGACTATTATTCATTCTTGTTTTTTTATGCTTTTTTTCCCCAACTTTGAGATATAACTGAAATATAACATTGTGAAAGCTTAAGGGTACCACATATTGATTTGACAGACTTATATACAGGTGTCCCCCCCTTTTGAAAGTTTCCTTTACATCAATTCACTTTTCCAAAAGACCTGCATTAGTGCCTGTTTTCACTAACTGAAAGAAATCCAAAGACGAAAAACAAAATAGTGCTCAGCATTTGTTTGGCAGTGAGTCATGATAGAGGCAGCACCCACCACAAGCAGCTAGAGTGACACCACCAAGCTCCTTGCCTGGGAACTAGACTCAGCATCTCAGCATCAAGCCACCATAGCTTTGAACTGTGTGTGTGAGCATCTGTACTTCAGCTCCAATTATTTTGTGCATCCATTAACAAGATATACCCTAAGATAATTGCTTCTTTGCTTTATGCCATTTTGGCTTTATGAAAGTTTTCATAGGAACACTCTACTTTCAGATAGCAGGGAAACCTGTATTAAAATATGACTACTGCTGTAGGGATAGCTATCATCATCTGCATATAATTACTTTTTTTATGGTGAGAATATTTATGATCTACTCTCTTAGCAACTTTCAAGTATACAATACAGTATTTTATTTTATTTTTTGGTCTAATGTTCTAAGTTTTTCTTCTTTTTATTACTCATCAATTTCATACACATCAGTGTATACATGTCAAACCCAATCGCCCAATTCAGCACACCACCACACCACCAACCCACATGGCTTCCCCCACTGGTGTCCATACGTTTGTTCTCTACATCTGTCTCAACTTCTGCCCTGCAAACAGGTTCATCTGTACCGTTTTTCTAGGTTCCACATACATGCGTTAATATATGATATTTGTTTTTCTCTTTCTGACTTACTTCACTCTGCATGACAGTCTCTAGATCCATCCACGTCTCTACATATAACCCAATTTTTTTCCTTTTTATGGCTGAGTAATACTCCATTGTATATATATATGTACCACCTCTTCTTTATCCATTCATCTGTCGTTGGGCATTTAGGTGGCTTCCATGACCTGGCTATTATAAATAGTGCTGCAATGAACACTGGGGTGCATGTGTCTTTTTGAATTATGGTTTTCTCTGGGTATATGCCCAGTAGTTGGATTGCTGGATCATATGGTAATTCTATTCTTAGTTTTTTAAGGAACCTCCATACTGTTCTCCATAGTGGCTGTATCAATTTACATTCCCACCAAAAGTGCAAGAGGGTTCCCTTTTCTCTGCATCCTCTACAGCATTTGTTGTTTGTACATTTTCTGATGATGGCCATTCTAACTGGTGTGAGGTGATACCTCATTGTAGTTTTGATTTGCATTTCTCTAATAATTAGAGATGTTGAGCAGCTTTTCATGTGTCTCTTGGCCATCTGTGTGTCTTCTTTGGAGAAATGTCTATTTAGGTCTTCTGCCTATTTTTGAAGTGGGTTGTTTGTTTCTTTAATATTGAGCTGCATGAGCTGTTTATATATTTGGAGATTAATCCTTTGTCCATTGATTCATTTGCAAATATTTTATCCCATTCTGACAGTTGTCTTTTCGTCTTGTTTATGGTTTCCTTTGCTATGCAAAAGCTTTGAAGTTTCATTAGGTCCCACTTGTTTATTTTTGTTTTTGTTTCCATTACTCTAGGAGGTGGATCAAAAAAGATCTTGTTGAGTTTATGCCAAAGAGTGTTCTTCCTATGTTTTCCTCTAAGGCTTTTATAGTGTCCGGTCTTACATATAGGTCTTGAATTCATTTTGAGTTTATTTTCATGTATCATGTTAGGGAGTGTTCTAATTTCATTCTTTTACATGTAGCTGTCCAGTTTTCCCAGCACCACTTACTGAAGAGAGTGTCTTTTCTCCATTGTATATCCTTGCCTCCTTTGTCATAGATTAGTTGATCATAGGTGTGTGAGTTTATCTCTGGGCTTTCTATCCTGTTCCATTGATCTATATTTCTGTTTTTGTGCCAGTACCATATTGTCTTGTTTACTGTAGCTTTGTAGTATAGTCTGAAGTCAGGGAGTCTGATTCCTCCAGCTCGGTTTTTTTCCCTCAAGACTGCTTTGGCTATTTGGGGTCTTTTGTGTCTCCATACATATGTTGAGATGATTTGTTCTAGTTCCATAAGAAATGACATTGGTAATTTGATAGGGATTGCATTGAATCTGTAGATTGCTTTGGGTAGAGTCATTTTCACAATATTGATTCTTCCAATCCAAGAACATGCTATATCTCTCCATCTGTTGGTATCATCTTTAATTTCTTTCATCAGTGTCTTATAGTGTTCTTCATACAGGTCTTTTGTCTCCCTAGCTAGGTTTATACCTAGGCATTTTATTCTTTTTGTTGCAATGGTAAATGGGAGTGTTTCCATAATTTCTCTTTCAGATTTTTCATCATTAGTGTATAGGAATGCAAGAGATTTCTGTGCATTTATTTTGTATCATGCAACTTTACCAAATTCATTGATTAGCTCTAGTAGTTTTCTGGTGGCATTTTTAGGATTCTCTATGTATAGTATCATGTCATCTGCAAACAGTGACAGTTTTACTTCTTCTTTTCCAATTTATAATCCTTTTATTTCTTTTTATTCTCTGATTGCCCTGGCTAGGATTTCCAAAACTATGTTGAACAATAGTGATAAGAGTGGACATCCTTGTCTCGTTTCTGATCTTAGAGGAAATGTTTTCAGTTTTTCACATTGAGAATGACTTTACTGTGGGTTTGTCACATATGGCCTTTATTATGTTGAGGTAGTTCCCTCTATGCCCACTTTCTAGAGAGGTTTTATCATGAATGGGTGTTGAATTTTGTCAAAAGCTTTTTCTGCATCTATTGAGATAATCATATGGTTTTTCTTCTTCAATTTGTTAATATGGTGTATCACATTGATTGATTTGGTATACTGAAGAATCCTTGCATCCCTGGGATAAATCCCACTTGATCATGTTGTATGATCCTTTTAATGTGTGGTTGGATTCTGTTTGATGGTATTTCGTTCAGGATTTTTACATCTATATTCATCAGTGATATTGGTCTGTAATTTTCTCTTTTTGTAGTATCTTTGTCTGGTTTGGGTATCAGGGTGATGGTGGCCTCATAGAATGAGTTTGGGAGGGCTCCTTCCTCTGCAATTTTTTGGTAGAGTTTGAGAAGGATGGGTGTTACCTCTTCTCTAAATGTTTGATAGATTTCACCTGTAAAGCCATCTGGTCCTGGACTTTTGCTTGTTGGAAGATTCTTAACCACAGTTTCAGTTTCATTACTTGTGATTGGTCTGTTCATATTTCCTGTTTCTTCCTGGTTCAGTATTGGAAGGTTATACAATTCTAAGAATTTGTCCATTTCTTCCAGGTTGTCCATTTTATTCACATAGAGTTGCTTGTAGTAGTCTCTTAGGATTCTTTGTATTTCTGTGGTGTCTGTTGTAACTTCTCCTTTTTCATTTCTAATATTATTGATTTGAGTCCTGTCCCTCTTTTTCCTGATGAATGTGGCTAATGGTTTCCCAATTTTGTTTATCTTCTCAAAGAGCCAGATTTTAGTTTTATCGATCTATGCTCGTTTCCTTTGTTTCTCTTTCATTTATTTCTGCTCTGATCTTTATGACTTCTTTCCTTCTGCTAACTTTGGGTTTTGTTTGTTCTTCTTTCTCTAGTTTCTTTAGGTGTAAGGTTATATAGTTTACTTGAGATTTTTCTTGTTTCTTGAGGTAGGCTTGTATTGCTATAAACTTCCCTCTTAGAACTGCTTTTGCTGCATCCCATAGGGTTTGGATCATCATGTTTTCATTGTCATTTGTCTCTAGGTATTTTTTGATTTCCTCTTTGATTTCTTCAGTGATCTCTTGGTTATTTAGTAACGTATTGTTTAGCCTCCATGTGTTTTTTTTTTAATGTTTTTTCCCCTGTAATTCATTTCTAATCTCATAGTGTTGTGGTCAGAAAAGATGCTTGATATGATTTCAATTTTCTTAAATTTACTGAGGCTTGATTTGTGACCTAAGATGTGATTTATCCTGGAGAATGTTTCGTGCACACTTGAGAAGAAAGTGTAATCTGCTGTTTTGGGATGGAATGTCCTATAAATATCGATTAAATCTATCTGGTCTATTGTGTCATTTAAAGCTTCTGTTTCCTTATTTATTTTCATTTTGGATGATCTGTCCATTGGTGTAAGTGAGGTGTTAAAGTCCTCCAGTATTACTGTGTTACTGTCGATTTCCTCTTTTATAGCTGTTAGCAGGTGCCTTATGTATTGAGGTGCTCCTATGTTCGGTGTATATATATTTATAATTGTTATATCTTCTCCTTGGATTGATCCCTTGATCATTATGTAGTGTCTGTCCTTCCTTGTCTCCTGTAACATTCTTTATTTTAAAGTCTATTTTATCTGATATGAGTATAGCTACTCCAGCTTTCTTTTGATTTCCATTTGCATGGAATATCTTTTTCCATCCCCTCACTCTCAGTCTGTATGTGTCCCTAGGTCTGAAGTGGGTCTCTTGTAGACAGCATATATATGGGTCTTGTTTTTGTATCCATTCAGCAAGCCTTAGTCTTTTGGTTGGAGCATTTAATCCATTCATGTTTAAGGTAATTATCGAAATGTATGTTCCTGTGACCATTTTGTTAATTGTTTTGCATTTATTTTTGTAGGTCTTTTTCTTCTCTTGGGTTTCCCACTTAGAGAAGTTCCTTTAGCATTTGTTGTAGAGCTGGTTTGGTGGTGCTGAATTCTCTTAGCTTTTGCTTGTCTGTAAAGCTTTTGATTTCTCCATAGAATCTGAATGAGATTCTTGCCTGGTAGCGTAATGTTGGTCGTACGTTCTTCCCTTTCATCACTTTAAGGATATCATGCCACTCCCTTCTGGCTTGTAGAGTTTCTGCTGAGAAATCTAACCTTATGGGCGTTTAACCTTATGGGAGTTCCCTTCTATGTTATTTGTCATTTTTCCCTTGCTGCTTTCAATAATTTTTCTTTGTCTTTAATTTTTGCCAATTTGATTACTATGGATCTTGGCATGTTTCTCCTTGGGTTTATCCTGTATGGGACTCACTGCCCTTCCTGAACTTGGGTGGCTATTTCCTTTCCCATGTTAGGGAAGTTTTCAACTATCATCTCTTCAAATATTTTCTCAGGTCCTTTCTCTCTTCTCCTTCTGGGACCCCTATAGTGTGAATGTTGTTGCGTTTAATGTTGCCCCAGAGGTCTCTTAGGCTGTCTTCACTTCTTTGCATTCTTTTTTCTTTAATCTTTTCCACAGCAGTGAATTCCACCATTCTGTCTTCCAGGTCACTTATCCATTCTTCTGCCTCAGTTATTCTGCTATTGATTCCTTCTAGTGTATTTTTAATTTCAGTTATTGTATTGTTCATCTTTGTTTATTTGTTCTTTAATTCTTCTAGGTATTTGTTATACATTTCTTGCATCTTCTCAATCTTTGCCTCCATTCTTTTTCTGAGGTCCTGGATCATCTTCACTATCATTATTCTGAATTCTTTTTCTGGAAGGTTGCCTATCTCCACTTCATTTAGTTGTTTTTCTGTGGTTTTATCTTGTTCCTTCATCTGGTATATAGCCCTCTGCCTTTTCATCTTGTCTATCTTTCTGTGAATGTGGTTTTTGTTCCACAGGCTGCAGGATTGTAGTTCTTCTTGCTTCTGCTGTCCGCCCTGTGGTGGATTAGGCTATCTAGGAGGCTTATGCAAGTTTCCTGATGGGAGAGACTGGTAGTGGGTAGAGCTGACTCTTGCTGTGGTGGGCAGAGCTCAGTAAAACTTTAATCCACTTGACTGTTGATGGGTGGGGCTGGTTTTTTTCCCTCCCTGTTGGTTTTTTTGGCCTGAGGCAGCCCAACACTGGAGCCTACCTGGGCTCTTTGGTGGGGCCAATGACAGACTCTGGGAGGGCTCATGCCAAGGAGTACTTCCCAGTACTTCTGCTGCCAGTGTCCTTGTCCCCATGGTGAAACAAAGCCACCCCCTGCCTCTGCAGGAGACCCTCCAACAGTAGCAAGTAGGTCTGGTTCAGTCTCCCCTGGGGTCACTGCTCCTTCCCCTGTGTCCCGATGTGCACACTACTTTGTGTGTGCCCTCCAAGAGTGGAGTCTCTGTTTCCCCCCAGTCCTGTCGATATCCTGCAATCAATTCCCACTAGGCTTCAAAGTCTGATTCTCTAGGAATTCCTCCTCTGACTGCCAGACCCCCACATTGGGAAGCCTGACGTGGGGCTCAGAACCTTCACTCTTGTGGGTGGACTTCTATGGTATAAGAGTTCGCCAGTCTGTGAGTCACCCACCCACCAGTTATGGGATTTGATTTTACTGTGTTTGCGCCCCTCCTACCATCTCATCGTGGCTTCTCCTTTGTCTTTGGATATGGGGTATCTTTTTTGGTGAGTTCCAGTATCTTCCTGTCAATGACTGTCCAGCAGCTAGTTGTGATTCTGGTGTTCTTGCAAGAGGAAGTGAGAGTACATCCTTCTACTCTGTCATTTTGTTTCCTCCTGGCCAGCTGTTTTTATATTCCTTTCTCCTAAATTTATTTTTTAAAAGATGGCTTCTCAGAAATTATTGTATATTACATCTTGTTTCCAAATTGGGTATATACTGCAAACATCTGGGTGAAACTGAAAAGACTGAAGCCTGTCAGTGTTATTCAGTATCAAAATTTATAACAGTGTCTCTGAATAACTTGGAAGCATTCACGTTTTCCTAGATTATGTTTCAATATGAAGCTGTTTCTCTTGCTTTTTCATACTGTTTTCCATAGTGGCTGTACCAATTTACATTCCCACCAAGAGTCCAAAGAAAAGCCCAGGACCAGATGGTTTCACTAGTGTGTTCTACTAAGCTTTTGAAGAATTAACACCAATCCTTCTCAAATTCTTCCAAAAAACTGAGGAGAAACAAATACTCCCCAACTTATTTTACATAAAACATGTTTATCTTATGTACGATTTACAAATATTTCCTCCTATGCCACAGGTTGGTTTTTCATCCTTTTAGTTATATCATTTGGTAGGCAGAAGCCTTTTAGTTTGATGTAGATCTTATCTGTTATTTGCTTTTGTTACCTGTGCTTTTGGTGTCATATCCATAAAATCATTGCCAAGACCAAAGTTATGAAACTTTTCTCCTATGTTTTCTTCTTGAAGTTTTACAATTGCAGAACTTAACATCTAAGTTTTTAATTAAATTTGAGTCAATTTTTGTATATGATGTAAGAACATGGTCCAGTTTCATTCTTCTGCATGCAGATATCCAGTTTTCCCAGCCCCAACTGTTGAAGAGACTATTCTTGCTCCATTGTGTATTCTTAGCAATGTTGAAAATCAGTTGACCATATATGTGTGGATTAATTTCTGGACTCTATTCTGATTTTTTGTATTGATCTGTATGTCAGTCTTATTGCCAGTGCATACTGTTTTAATTACTGTAGCTTCGTAATTAATTTTGAAATCAGGAAGTGTGATGCATGAAGCTTTGTTCTTTCTCAAGATCACTTTGGCTCTTTTGGGTCTTTTGTGGTTCCATATAAATTTTAGTATTACCTTTTCTATTTCTGTAAAAAATTCCATTGGAACTGTGCTGTGGATTGCATTGAATCTGTAGTTTGCTTTGAGTAGTATAGACATTTTAACACTATTAAGTCCTCGAATCCATGAACACAAAATATCTTTCCATTTGTTTGTGTCTTTCATCAATGTTTCATAGTTTTCAGTATCCAAATCTTTCTCTTAGTCAAGTTTATTCCTAAGTATACATTCATTTTGGTGCTATTTTACATGGGATTGTTTTACTTAATTTCCTTTTCAAATAGTTTATTCTTAGTATATGGAAACACAACTGATTTTTGTATGTTCAAATAGGGCTTAACTCTATGTTTTCCGAAAGGCAGCCAGCTTGAATGGATGATTTGCCTATGGAAGGCATTTCCCAAAGCCCCTGTTGTCTGTTATTTACCTAGTGACAAGCTTGCTCCTACACTTGCCCTGTAAGGACAGAAGAAGCAGCAGTGGGAGAGGAGGTCAATAGAGCAATGACCTATCACTGAGGCATAAGCTCATCGAGTGTGGGCACGTCTCCCTATGAGATTATGGAGACTCAGAGATGGTGGGAGGAGGAAGGTCCTTCAACACCTTTCCTTGCTGATTTTCCTCAATAAATCTTCCTCCTTTAAATGATACCATGTGACATTGTTTTTCTCATGTCCTATTGAATAACAGTTGGGTATCACAAACGTAAAATTTGTCCTTACCCACTTTTATGGTAACCATATTTTTCTGAATGAGGGTTGATTCCTAGAGAAAATAAATAGTCTCAATAAAATTTTATTAAAGTAAAATTTTAAATTTAATAGAGGAGAATAAGCCATGCCAGATTGGAAAGGTCCCAACTATTTAAGGGTCAGAATTCAACTCTTTGCCTTCTGTGTCCTATACAAATCTGTCTCTCCTCTGAAGAGCTGTACTAAACAGGGCTAAGGAGAAAAGCCACTGAAATTCATAAGCTGAGGTTGTAAAATCTGCAAGATTCAAAGGGTATTGAGATTTGATTACTCTTCTAGGAAGGGGTGACCTATCATAGGATAATAGAAAAGTAAAAACTCAGAGCAGGAGCAAAAAGGAAGCAATGGCAGAGGGAAAGGGAAGAGAAAAGAATAGTAATTATGGAAGTTTTATGGATGAGACACCATTCGGGGGGATGAGTTTGTGAGATTTCCTTCAATAGGCTAGGCTGGAGACCTTATTCCTTATGCAGTAGAAGAGAGTAAAGCAGTTCACGGCACATCCAATCTCTAGTCCCAACTCTGTACAGTTGTCAATATTTTAACTCCTTTTACAAAGAACTGCTTAAAAATTCTCTGATATATACTAGGTAATTCCTCAGGAGTGAGAAAATAGCATCCAGAAGATGTGGAAGAGGGATATCACATTGTTCCCTTGTCACTGATGGTCAACAGAAGCACTGTAGTCTACTGGAAGGAAAATATGTACCAATCAATGACAAGCCAGATGGGGAAAAAGCAACAGTGGTGCCATTTGCTCCTAACCTAAAGGTTATATCAGATACCCTGCGTGACAGACAAAAACCCCTGCTAAAGGAAGCTATCACACCAGCCACATAGGAATTTAGTGTATGATAAACATGTTATTACAACCAGTCAAGAAAAGTAAATTATTCAACAAGCAAACTGACTAAGCATTGTGGAAATGAAAAAAAAAAAAAAAAAGACCTAGCGTACACTCAATACATTCAAATATATTCCAAGTGTTTAAAGAATTAAACATATGAAAGTCTATAAAAGAATAAGAATAAAATATTCAGTTATATTTAAAATGGGGGGATGGAAATTTCTTTCTCAGGATAAAACTATAAGCAGATATAATAAATAAATGAGATTAAAAGTTGACTATTTCAAATCTTAAGATGTTTTAAGTAAAATATATACAAATACAATAAAAAGGGACATGTTAAAATGGTTAGAGGACAGATCAACACCTATAATGAAAACAAATCATATTAGAAGAGGAAAAATCATGAATGGGAAAATTTTAAAATATATATGTATGTGTATATATATATACATATATATATGCATGCCAGTACACATGAAAAAGGAAAAAGCAACACTCACAATAGTTAAATAAAGGCAAATTATAGCAATAGTGATATGTGGTTTGGCCTTTCAGTTGGGCAAAGTTTTGTCTAAGGCAAGAGTAAAATGGAAATTGCAGTAAGGTAATATTATGTGTTTTTAATGTTCTGTGCTGGAACACAATTAGGAGATTTACAATGTTTATCTAGGTTAGCTCTCACCACAACCCTCCGGGTAAGGTAGGACAGCATTCCTCATTTTATAAATAAGGAAACTGAGGCTTAGATACCTTGTACGCTGTGCAACACCAAATACCTAGTAAGTAAGAACACTAGTTTATTAGATCCCACAGTCCCTGCTCTTTCTAAGATGCTACAGAGTATTCCTGCAGGACATGAGGAGGACTATTAGAGGTGTCTGCTATAGGAAGTAACATGATAAAATCAATAATTAGGAACATTTTACTGGGCAGTATTAAGTAGTAAGGGTTTGCATATAACATTTTTAAAAACGTTCATCAATATTAAACAATTACATGAGACCATTTTGTATGTTGGCTCTCACATTTGTAGTCTCTGCTAAGCCTGGAGCATAAAGGTTACATTTACCATGGTGGTGTCAATATTGATGTCTTGTGCCTGCATGTCTGAATTTTTCAGCAGTAATGCTATCCCACGGTAACCACATCCCTTTGCATTTCACTGTGCTTCATGTAAACAGGAAACATGTAATGATAGTATCTGAGAAATCAGTTTGGGCCAAATATAACATGGATTTAAACCATCAACCTCATGGGAGCAAACTTGTGCCTTCTCACTGTGCTCTAAGCAAGGATTTCCATCACTCATCAAAGGCTGAGACTGAGGTGAAATGTCAGCAAGCAGGGAAGTAGTAAAGCTGCATTTAACGATTCCCATGAATACTGGAAGACAGTGTATGCAAGTATCTGTTTCCTTAGAAGAGCTTAAACCCTAGAAACATCTGACTCCACATTTATAAAAGGCACAACTGGTTTTATTTATTTGTTTTTGTACTTTCTTTTCGATTACAAAAGTAGCTCCAGATTAAGACAGCAAAATAGTTTCTGGATAGTTTTGGAAATACACTATTATAATGCACTGCTTTCATGGTTCTACGTTAATTTAGCTATGCCTGAAATTCTAAGTATCAGGGTTTAGACTCATTTATTCTTTTAACATTTAAAAAGGTGGTATAGAACTTTAAATGCCAAGTAACATTAAAAACAAATCAATGTGTTATTCATGCATGGTGTGCAGATGAATTTTTTAGTAATTCTTACCTTTTCAGATCATTAATCTCAATCATTATATTACACAGACTTTATACCACCCTCAAAATGACTAATACAGCAATTCTTATAATTCTGAAAGTTGGATAGCACACATATTCCAGAGTGACTCAGCAAGGCAATTCTCAGGAGACAAATACTGCTCTAATTTTGCCTTCTAGATTCTTGATAATAAACAAAAATACAAGAGCAAAGACGAATATCCTTACACCTAGAGTTTATTTTGAAGATGTTTTATATTATTTTTCATTGTACTGGATTTCAGATATCTAATCACCATTTATCTGCTTATTCTGCAGATAAAACCAAATAAATAAGCTTGATTTAAACCTAATTTTGTAACATTTGCATCAAAATGCATCCCTATGGAATCAGGTAAAGTTGAACATTACAATGCAACAAATCTGAATTTCCATTTAGGAGGAAGGCAGTTCACAGTAGTGGCTCCTTTTCTATTTATTAGTGGTGAATGTGTGGGCAGATGCAAATTTAAGTAATGTATTTATAAGCACATATAAACATCCCATAATACATTAACATCTCCACCAAATACACAAAGGTGTATCTATATAACCCTCCAGTTGGATAAACCCTTATCACTCTATTTCTTACATACGCAAATTTTTGGAATTTCCTTTACACTTGTCATATTACATTGTATAAGGCGATCTTCCTACTTCTAAAATGATTACAAATCATTTAACTCATTTCTTTTTCAGAGTAGATTTCACCCAAGATTGTGAATCCAACACATGGACTGCTATAGTTACCTTGTGTAAAACATAAAGCCCTAGTGTAGCCATTGTTTGAGTAGCCTTTCTGATTACATATTAAAAAAAATTTTCTCAGTCATGTTCTGTCTTTAAACTAAATTGCTTCAAGTTAGAAGCATTCTGTCTTCATTGAAAAGCTATGGAAACCTCATAATCGATTTCTCAACGGGTTTGAGTAATTTGATTTCTATTTTAGGATGGTTTATTTCCTGACTCTTGAAAACATTGACATATTGCAAGAAGAAATCTGTTTCGAGGATCCAAGTGCCAGTTATTGTTGTTTATGTCACTGATGACCAAGGTTGTATGTGACTTACCTGCATTGAAATACAACTAATAAATGATCATTGGGCACTTCTCCATGAGGAGAAATGTATGTTAAGAGGTTAAGAGGTAGATATACTATAAAGAAATGCAATGACAACCTGTTCTTGAAATTTTGAAGTCTAGTGAGAATTTGGTCAGTTTCATCCCAACTTTGATCAAGGATGTACACCCACACACAACATGATCATACTTAAATACCAGAAGAGATTATAGGCAAAATGCTTATTTTCAGTCAGAATTACATCAAGAAGCCACAGTACCTATCAGGAAACTATAACTGCAGAGAGATAAAACCAGGTTTATTTATTTAAATCACTTCCTTAAGAATGGAAAGAGAGACTATAATATCAAAGATTTTCTCTTGACTAAAGCTTCATTAGGGTTTAAAAGAGTAAAGATAATTGCCTTATGTCTTTGATAGAAAGGCAACTGTTTTTCTAATTTTATAATAATTTGGGAGCAAACACCAAGAGAAATTTATTCTTAAACTCAGTAGTAGAAGGGCTGATAGAAATTTCCAGGGATTTTTCCCATTCAAGATCTTTAACTGGATGGCAAAGTAGGAAAAAAAAAAGAAAAAAGTATCCAGTTGAAACAGGGTCCTAAACTGAATCATCATATAAATATACTGAGAAATGATTCATGCTAAGGCAACCAGGGACACTTGTAACTTAAGGAGAAAGAATTCTATTCATTAACATTACAATCTTACAGAGACAGTTTCTTAATCCTGTGGTAGTATTCATGACCTATAGGAAAGGAAAGGAAATAGTAACAGTTCTCACTGGAAATTAATATAGATTTAAAAATCAAAAATAAAAGATGAAGGTGCTTACAAAGTATGTATTACAAACCAATCATTAGTCCTTTAAATGTATGTCTTTGTTATATTTGGAATAATAATGCTGTTATCTGAATCTACATATCTCATTTAATAACATCTACATTTTAGGCTATTTTTACTTAATATTCACAATGACGCACTTTATAGTATATTATCTTTTGCATTTCAACTATAAAGTTTTATACTAGCTGACACTGCATACTGCAGACAAATCCTTTAACAGAGTTTCAGAATTTTCCATAAACTCATCTTATTCCTTCAGTAGAAGTGATTCCCAATGTAGCTTTCTTCAGCAATGGGCTTTACATCAGAAAAAAAATCTAATTTCCTGGACAAAGGAATGAAGAATATCTACTGTAGTACGACATAGACTTTTTTCCCAGCATAATATCAGATTTCTCTAGAACTTCAGAGAAATCCATTTCATCTCTCTTCCTGAAGTCTACAGAAAATATCTCTGTATAAATCCTACATTTAACCTATCTGGTAACTAAGATGTAGTCATATAAAATTATACACTTGTTCATGCTAATGCACTGACCACTGTTAATATTATCATCATAATTTATTGAGACAGGTTGTAGAAAGGCGAAGAGTAATGAGAAGAGAAAGATGACCAGAAAGAAGGCAGTACTAGCATCTATCCTCAACATTTCCTTAGAGGTTTGTTTTGTTTTGTTTTGTACCTCTTTCCTTTAGCTTTTGCATACCATATACTTCACAAATATACAAAAGAATCTTCATTCTGGAAGCTATGAACAATTTTGGCCCACATCAATAGTTTTGGCCTTCAGAACAACTGTGTATGAGGTAACTGAACAATGAGTGGCCAACACAAATCTTTATGGGCTTGCCAATTGAAACAATCAGCACCTGAAATGCAAGGTTATTCCAGCAATTATATAGATATAATCAAAGCTACACGTGCAACCACCAATAACATGGGCCGCTGTGCAGTCAATCTATTTTCTCTGGCCAACTCCTCAATTAACTGTGTATCATCTCTTGGAGTTAAGTTATGGTCAACAGATTTATGCATAATGACAATTGAAATGACCAAACCATCTTTTCTAAAATATAGCCTTTTTAATCACACAGATAAAAGAGTGACACTTGAAGAACTTTTCATTTACATTTATTTTCCAAGTACTCAATATAAAATAAGAAAAACAAAAAAGTCCTGTCAATATTCAGACAGCATTTCGAGAGGTTTTCACAGGTAGAAGCTATTCAGTGAAGAACTACCATTATTCAGCGAGAGTCAAGGAGAATTGTGACCACTGGAAATGTTCAAGTAATAACATATTTTAATTTTACTTTTAATTTCATTGTCTAATGCCCTTCAAAGCAGACTTGTCCTCATCACAAGCTTTCCTTATACTTAGTTTTCTGTTAAAACTGCAAAAATTATATCGTGGTAATCTTGGGGACAGGGGAAGGAATTAAACAGTGTTTTCACCAGTATATGAAAATGTATTCTTACACAAAGGCAAAATAACTGTGAGTACCAATAAATAAATAAATAGGTAGAAAAATTTAAAAGCCCTAAATGTAGTTACATAGTCGTCTCTACTGAATATTATTATATACACAAAGGTATTTTCAATAAGAAACCACAACTAATCACTGGACACCATTCCCTGCTACTGAACTAGATGATTCCTTGTAATACAGTTTAAAAAAAAAATGCTGTCTTGACCCAGTGTTGAGGTCTGGCTAAAGTTGGAGGCCCTGGCTAATCTTGAAGAGCTGATTGAGTATACACCCCAGTCACTTCTTTATTGGGCCCTCACACTCCAGGCCACTATGAACATACCTGCCTTAATCATGCTAAAACTGAATATTAAACAAGTAAGGACAGCCCCTTTGCCCTAGAGCCCAAGAAATTATTTAAATTAGCCAACCCACCCTAATTTAAATTAGGAACCCAGAAAACCTAGCTAACCTCACCTCACTTGCCACACATAAGTTGACCCCATAGCTCAAGTTTGCTGTTACTCTGTCTCTGTCACAACTCCC
Source organism: Phocoena phocoena (assembly GCF_963924675.1). NCBI lineage: Eukaryota > Metazoa > Chordata > Mammalia > Artiodactyla > Phocoenidae > Phocoena > Phocoena phocoena. The sequence goes on from NC_089222.1 coordinate 55,746,846, forward strand.
TGTGTGGCCCTGCCTGACGGCTTTCTCTTGCTTGGAGTAGTAAGTAACAAAGTATTCTGCCTTTCATCTATCCAAGCATCAGTGTGTTTTGTCCTGCCGTCAAAAATATCTTGAAATCTCATATAACAATCCTTAAGTGCTAGAGTCCTAGTGACTAACTGTCCATTAATGGAAGATATTCATTATTAATTTGTGGAATAAATTTATTCAACTCTCATGCTTATGCACAGATGAACATACTTCCAGAAAAATGGGGTAGTGGATGTACTTCTTTTTATTCCTCCTGCTATGTACAATTAAAAACCATAGACATTATATATAAAATAAACATGGAAGACCCTGAAAGAGGAGTTGAAGAAAGCAGGCCAGTTAAGGACCATGGGACCCAAGAAACAAATTTTCTATAGGTTTTCATTTTGTCTCCTACATCCCAGATTTAGAGCTGAAAAAACTGGTAACTCCATAATGCCAACAGTTATAAACAGAAAAAAAAAAACTCTATCAAAACTCAGCTTTCAAAGAAATGTATACCAATACACATAATAGTCAAATTTTGAAAACTAAAAATGAAAAAGAAATCTTGAAAGCAGTGAGTGAGAAATGTCACCATACCTATAGCGGAAAACAACTATTCAAATTATAGCAGATTTCGCACTGTAAACTACTGAGCTCAGAAGAAAGAGGTATAAAATGTTTTAAGTGCTGAAAGAAAAGAACTGTCAACCCAGCATCCTATATCCAATGAAAATATCCTTCAGGAATGATGGGGAAACCAAGACACTTTCAACTGAAGGAACACTAACAGAATGTGTTGCCAGTATATCTACCCTAATAAATGGCTAAAGGAAGTTCTATAAACAGAAAGGAAACTATAAAAGAAGGAGCCTTAGAACATAGGAAGGAAGAAAGGACATGTAAAGCAAAACTGTGAGTAGATGCAACAGATGATCCTTTTCATCTTGAGTGTCCTAAATAGTATTTGATAATCAAAGCAAAAATTATAACACTGATGTGATTCTAGATGTAGGAAATTATATTTGAAATAGGGAAAGTAAAAAGATATAAAGGGAGATAAGGTTTCTATACTTTGCTCCATTTGGTAAAATTATATCGAGTAGGTTTTGATAAAGTTATATATAAATATACTGTGAAACCTATATCAACCAATGAAAAAACTTATATACAAAGATACCCTCAAAAACACTAAAGGTAAAAATGGAATTCTAAAAAATTGCTCAACTAAGCCACAGGAGGATAGGAAAAAGAAAACAAACAAAAAATAGTGAACAAACCAAAAACAAACAAAAATAGTATGATAAACTATAGGCTCAATATATCAATAATTACATTAAATGTAAATTGTCTTAATACACCAAATAAAACACAGAAATTGGCAGAGTGGATTAATAAGCATGTAGGAGCTATCTGTTGTCTATTGGAAACTCAGTTCAAATATAACAATTTAGGCAGGTTAAAAGTAAAGGATGGAAATAGATAGTAAATCAAAAATAGAAGGGATGACTATATTAATGTCTGATAATGTAGACTTCAGAACAAAGGAAACTGCCAGAGATAGAGAAGGACATTACATGATGATTAAATGGTCAATCCACCAAGAAGATACAACAATCCTAAATGTGTATGCATTGAACAAGAGATGTGCAAAAATATGAAACAATGTATAGAAATAAAAGGAGAAATAGGCAAATGCACAATTATTACTAGAGACTTTAACACTCCTCTCCTAAAATTAATGGAACAACTAAACGTAAAAGCAGCAAGGGTATAAAACACCTTAAAAACACTATCAAGCAACAGTATCTAATTAACCCTCATAGAGCAGTCCACATAACCAGTGTAGAACACACATTTTATTCAAGTGTCCACAGAACATATACCAAAATAAACTAAATCCTGGGCCATAAAACAGACCTTGAAAAGCTTAAAAGAACGAAATCATACACAGTGTGTCCCTCAACCACAATGGAGTCAAAAGATAAATGAGAAACAGAACATAAAAATTTCTAAAAACTTAGAAACTAGACAACATATTTCTAAAAATTCATAGTTCAAAAAGTAAATCTCAGGGACTTCCTTGGTGGTCCAGTGGTTAAGACTGTGCTTCCACTGAAGGGGCTGTGGGTTTGATCTCTGGTAGAGGAACTAAGGTCACACATGTCACGTGGCATGGTCAAAAAAAATAAATAAATTTCAACACATAAATTGAAACACTAATTGAACTGTGAAAATATAACATCATAATTTGAAAATATAATATCAGTTTCAAAGATTAAGCATAGCTAAAGCAGTACTGAGAGAAAAAATCATAGCACAATGCATACATTAGAAAAAAGGAAAAGTCTCAAATCAATAATCTAAACTTCCATTTGCAGAATCTAGAAAAAGAAAACCAAAATAAGCCTAAAGCAAGCAGAAGGAAGGAAATAATAGCAGAAATAAAAAAAAATTGAAAACAACAACAAAAAGAAAAGCAATGAAAATTAGTGTACTTTGAACAAATCAACAATTGCCAAACTTCAAGCAAACTAAGAGAAAGAGAGATGATATAAACTACCAATTCCAGAAATAAAACAAGATCACTATACACTCTGTCAATATAAAAAAAGATAATAAAAGAAAAAAGATAACAGAATTCTATGAACAACCCTACACAAATAAATTTCATAATTTAGGTGAAATGGACCAATTCCTTAAAACACAAACTACCACAACATACCCAATATGAAATAAATAATTTAATCCTTTAACAAAAGGAAATTGAATTCATAATTCAAAAACTCCCAGGACAATCAATCTGCATGCTCAGGAGTTTTCAATGGAGAATTCTACCAAACACTTAAAAGAATTATCACTAATTGTACATAATCACTTTCAGAAAAACAGAAATGAGGGATCTCCAACACCTCTCATGAGTACAGATGAAAAATTTCTTAGCAAAGTATTAGCAAGTAGAATTCAGCAATGTATAGAAAGAATTATACACTATGACCAAGTGGAGTTTACTCCAAGGATGCAAAGATGTTTCAGTATTCAAAATTCAATCAATGTAATCTGCCAAATTAATAAACTAGAGAAGAAAAATCACATAAACTTACAAAGCTATGCAGAAAAAGCAACTGACAAAATTCAATACCTACTCATGTGATAGAGAACTTCCTCAACTTAATTAGAAGTATCTACAAAAAAAGCTAACATTAAATTTAATGCAGGAAAACAATGTTTTCTCTCTAAGATTGGGAACAATTCATGGATTTCTGCTCTCATCATTCTTACCCAAAATAAAATCTGAAGTTTAAGCCATTGAAATAAAGTAATAAAGCAAACAAGGACCTACACATGAGGAAGGAAGAATTAAAAATGTCTTTATTTTCTGATGCATAATTGTTGATGTAAAATATTCTAGGGAATCTACAAAAAATTCTACCACTAATAAGTGAGTTGAGCAAGGTGGCAGGATATAAGATAAACATTTTAAAAATCAATTGTATTCTATATACCCCCAGTGGAAACATGCATAAAAAACAAAATTAAAAATGCAATGAAATTTGTAATCACTCAAAAAGAAATGAAATACTAAAGTGTAAGTCTAACAAAACATGCACAAGATTTGTATACTGATAACTACAAAATGCTAATGAAAGAAATCAAAAAAAGCTAAATAAATGGATAAATATATCATATTAATGAATCGGAAGACTCAGCATAGTTAAGACATCAATTTTTACTAAATTGCTATACAGGTTTAACATATTTACTTTCAAAATTCCAGCAAGATTATTTGTAGGTGTAGAAAAGAGTCTTCTAAAATATACATGGAGGGACTTCCCTGGTGGCGAGTGGTTAAGAATCCACCTGCCAATGCAGGGGACACAGGTTCGAGCCTTGGTCTGGGAAATTCCCACATGCTGCTGAGCAACTAAGCCCGTGTGCCACAACTGCTGACCCTGCACTCTAGAGCCCATGAGCCACAACTACTGAGCCCGTGCACCACAACTACTGAAGCCCATGTGCCTAGAGCCCATGCTCTGCAACAAGAGAAGGCACCACAATGAGAAGCCCGTGCACTGCAACAAAGAGTAGCCCCCTCTTGCCACAACTAGAGAAAGCCTGCGCACAGCAACAAAGACCCAACGCAAAGATAAATAAATAAGTTTACAAAAATAAAATAAAATATATATGGAAAGGTAAAGGAACTAAAATAGCTATAATAATTTTGGAAAAGAAGAATAAAGTGGCAGGAATCAGTCTACTCCATTTCAAGACCTATTATATAGCTGTAATAATCAAGACCATATGGTATTTGTAGAGAGATAGACTCATCAATCAATGCAACAGAATAGAAAACCTAGAAGTAGACCCACGTAAATATACCCAGCTAATTTTTGATGAGCAAGCAATGGCAATTCAAAGGAGGAAAGATAACTTTTTCAACAAATGGTACCAGAGCAATTGGACATATTCATATGCCCACCCAAAATTAAACTCAATCCCAGTCTCAAACTATACAAAAATTAACTCAAAATGTATGGCAAACATAAATAAAAAACATAAAACTTTTAGAAAAAATAGAAGGAAATCTTTGAGAGCTAGGGCTAGGCAAAGAGTTCTTAGACTTGACATCAACACAATCCATAAAAGGAAACATTGATAAATCAGAATTCAAAAAAATTTTTAAATTTTGTTCTGTGAAAGACTGTTAAGAGGAAGAAAAGGGAAACTTATAGAATGGGGGAGAATATTTGCAAAGAACATATCTCACAAAGGACTAAAATTTAGAATATTTGATAAACTCTCAAAACTCAATAGTAAAATACACACAATCCAGGTAGAAAAGTCCAATTAGAAATACATGAATAGATATTTCACAAAAGAGGATATACAGATGGAAAATAAGCACATAAAAAGATGTTTAACATAATTAGCCATTAGGGAAATGCTAATTAAATTCCAGACGGGATATCACTACACACTTATCAAATGGCTAAAGTAAAAAATACTGACAATGTCAAATGCTGACATGGATGCAGAGCAACTTGATCATTCATACCTTTCTGCTGGGAATGTAAATTGGTACAGCCACTCTGGAAAACAGCAATTACTTAAAAACCTATACATGCAATCACCATACAATACAACGATTACACTCCTAGGCACTTATCCTAGAGAAATGAAAACCAATGTTGATACAAAAAGCCTGTAAAGGAACTTTATAGAAGCTTTATTGCTAATAGTCCCAACTAGAAACAACCCAGATGTCCTTCTATGGATGTTTAGTTAAATGAACTGTGGTACATCCATACTACGAAAAATTATTCAGCAATAAAAAGGAATACACTGTTGATACAAACAACAACCTGGCAAATCTCCAGGTGTTGTTGAATGCAAAGTTCATGTGCCTGACTCACAGTGAGGCCAAACAAACTGAAATACTGGAGTTTGGAGCAGAGAAAGGTTTATTGCAAGGATCAAGCAAGAATGGGCAGCTCATGCTCAAAAACCACGAACTTCCTGATGGTTTGGGGGGGAAGAGTCTTTAAAGGCAAAATTTGGGGTGAGGACTGCAGGGTATGTGACTTTCTTCTGATTGGTTGGTGGTGAGGTAACAGGGCAGTGCTCCAGGAATAGTGCTTAGCCTGAAATTACCATCCTCCACCTGGGTGGGGGCCTTAGTTTCTGTAGAAGAACTCAAAGATACATTATTGTATATATCCCTTGAGGAGGAACCAGGACCGTGCTTTATTGCTGTACTGTTGTTTCTTGACTGCTCTTCCTTTGTTTCATCATTTCCTCCCTAGTTAGTAACTGCTTAAACCTGCCCTTTAGAACTCAGGGAAAGGCTAAGAGGCTGAAGCCTCTTTTTCTACAAACAAGAAACAGGGGACATGGAAATGCTTTTGTATTCAGGAGAGCACCACAGGGTCCTGCTCAGTTTCACAGGGAATCATGCTAAGTGGAAAAAAAAAAAAAAAAAAAAAAAAAAAAATATATATATATATATATATATATAGCAGGTTATATACTTTATGATTGCATTAATAAAACACTCTTTGAAAGGACAAATTTATAGAAATGGAGAATAGATTAGTGGTTGCCAGGGGATCAAAAGCAGGGTGATTGTGCGAGTGAAGTGGGTGTGGTGATAAAGAGCAACATGAAAGAGCTTTGTGGTGATGGAAATGTGCCGTGTCTGGACGGTATGGGTGCCGATACCCTGGTTGTGATACTGTACTATAATTTCACAAGATTTTGTCATAGGAGACAATTCAGTAAAGAGTGCATAGGAATTCTTTGTATTATTTTTTACAGCTGCATGTGAATATATATTTAAAATAAATGTTTAAAAAATAAAGCAATAATCTTATGGACTATTTTGTTTTGATAGATTTCAAATGTGAAAACAGATGGCTGGTCATGTGTTTGAAAGCTAATATGCAATTGTGAATTACACAAATAAGATTCTTAAAGAAAAGGGAAAAGTTACAATGCTCTTAGAGAACCAAATAAGTTACAAGTTGTCTGCACTGAATATTGTTTTCCTTTGCAGGAAAATAGGTTTAAGGACTTCCATTTCCTTTTTTTCCAATAAGAGTGTTTAAAATTTATTCAACAATTGTGTACTGAGCACCTCTTATACACTAGGAACTATTTGAGATAGAGAAAAACTGATGAGCAAAAATGACACGCCTAATAGAATGTGGCCATAATAGATAACAGTACAACTAGTAGAATAAAGAAACTTGAATTTGTTAGAATCCAAAGTCTCTGACTACACTACCATCATTTTTTTAATTTCTGAGTTTCTGATGGAGTTTTTTTCATCACCAGGTCTGTTGCTATCCACCTATATATACAGCATTTTTCTTTCAAAATTAATAACTTAGCAAGACTTCATACGACTCCTCATGTGTTAAAAGTTCTATTTGTACCAAAAACACAGTACAAGCTAAAGAGTTTCAAAAAGACACAATATTTAAACTTAATTTACATACAAGACAAACAGTTTTAGGTTACTTCTGTGAAATAAATTTACACTTTATGGCAAACAAGAAAAATTTAAACATAAAAAATTTTTCTCTGCCGTTTGGCCTCCTCTGTCCCCTCTACTGTGCATTGTGTATCTGCATTAAGCATTGACCAAAGCTCCCCCATCAGCAGAAATACCTGCTTAACCATAAAGAGCAACATTCTCCTAGCACCAACAAGACAACTCCTTAAAGATAGGATTTCTTCTTGATCTTGTAAGGGGGTCACAATGACCCATCACTTTGTACTTGCAGATCTGAATTATGTGAACTGTCAATAATACACCATCAAATGTATAGCTGTCTATCTCAAAACACTGATATGACTGTGTTTTGACTTCTAAGGGGCAGAACGGTTCTTGGAGATTTCTGAGGGGCTGTTCCTGGGTTATGATCCTCAATTTGGCTTGAATAAAATTTTCCATTTCTTTCTTAGATCAACTGATTAATTTTTCTTTGACACTTTTTATTCTGAAACCAATTTTCTGGATTTCTGGGTTTTAAATATCCAGTAAATACCAGAATGGAGTCTATGTGTTCATTTTCATTTAGCAAACTGCAGCACCTACAGTCACTAAGAGGAGCACATGTCTCAGAGAAAATTGTGAAGTATTTTTTCCATTCTGTCAATATTAGTATATTTCAATGAAATGCCCACCTGATTTAATTCTTTCATTCTTCAGAAAGTTTTGAAGTGAAAGGGTAAACATTTGCTTAAAGAAATAAAACATAGTATGCAGCTCTATCAGCTAGAATAGCTCATAAAATGAAAAGGCAAAGAGGAAACACAATAGCTATCTCGTGGATAGCTGAGGTTTATGCAATTATTATGCAGAAAAAAATTGTTCCCAGAGAAAAATGCTATCTGTTCCTAAGTCACACAATAATCTGTTCTTGAATGGCAGAATGTCATATTTTTATAGAATTTGTTTGGATGAATAGAATTTGAAGTCCAGTAAAGCATAGTTTTTCTCTGATTTAATATTTGGTAACATAAATATATTTTACTACTTTGTCTAGCTGTTTAAGAGCTCCCGATTATTGTATAGATAATTCCTATTGTTATTAAAGATAATATCTATTTTCCAATGAATAATCTTTTTTTGATGACATAATAAACACAGACTATTTTATGATGAGAAGCTTTTCTTCCTTGCTCTTTGAGCTTCACTACTGAAAAACTATGTGTTTCTTTTCTAGAACTGAAAGGCAGCAATAGCAACATAATTGCTACTGTGAGCAATAGAGATTTAAACCTCCATTTCTCCATTACTGAACTCTGCCTAAAACAAACCAGTGCAAGATTTGGATAAAGGATGCCAAGGTCATACAAGGAACAAGAAAAAAAATCTTTAAAAATGGCCTATTTTTTTTAGAAATCTAAACATTTATGCCATCTCCACCATCCAGCCAGAGGCAAGTCCTTAAGAGACAAGCATTTCTGATTGTTCCAAGTTATTTTGCCCATTTGCTGACACCACAAATAGAAAGTTAAAGATATAAATAATTTACAATGAATTACTATCTTCAGGCCCAGAGGTTTATTTCTCCCTTTTACAGCATGGGATTCACAAAAGCAAATTAAAGGAGCCACAATAGCATAGTATTTGATAGCTTAAATATTAATTTCAAATCTACCACATCTAATCTTTCATAATAAACCTTCTTGATTGACACAACCCTTGTCTCACGTTTCTGAAGGGGAAAATGAGAATCAGAAGATTTAAGGAGACGATATCACAAAATAGGACAGAATTCTCATTTGATGTGAGTCAGCATAGTCTATAAATGTGAAAAGAATTTACTGGTCTTTTGCTTATTTCTTTTCTGTAGTTAATACTGATGAGAACTTACTTTTTTAATGCAGAATCCCCCATACACACATTTCATTTATTCATTTTCATATTATTTAGCAATGATTAGGTACAAAATATTTAAATAGACTAATAGAAATAAAAATTATAAAACATATATTTTTGCCCTTGAGGAATTCATGACTTAATAAAAATAGCTAATAAAAAATAATGATTTATACCATATATTGACATAGTGTATATGCCAGGCACACACACATTTACATGTATTAATTCATTTAATCTCACAGCATTACTGTGAGAAAGGTACTAATATTATCGACATTTTTCAGATGAGAACACCAAAGGACAGAGAGCTTAAATCTCCAAACATTTAGTAATATTTTCAAAGCATAGCAATTGGTAGATATAAATTCCAAAATTGCAGTTAACATTTTTTTCCTTTTTCCTGAAACCAAGATACAGTTTCCAAAGTCTTCCTGTAGAACCCTGTAAAGATTATTTTGCAATCATCACTATGACTATTTACTGTAAAGGAATTGCCTTAAAATTCAAATAGAAGCACTAACTTCTTAGCAATCTCCTCTTTCCATTCTGTCTTTCTGATCTTGAGGAGATGGCTTGAAGTGAGATCTTAGTTCTCTGCCCAGGAATTGACCCTGGGTAGCCTGGATGAAAACCAGAAATCCTAGCCACTAGACCAGCAAGGGCTAGAGGCTAGAAGAAAAGTTTCCCTGGCTCTTGCCCCCATTTGAAAGCAAGAATATTTCAAGGAGACAAAACTGTAAAAACAGGTACAAAGTTCATTATTAGACACACGGCACAACATGTGGGAGAGCACACAGAGAAACAGTTTGTTTAGTTAAGACAGAAGCAAGGCAGAGATACACACACACAGAGAAAGGCAGAGACACACACACACAGAGAAAGGGTGTGGGCATCTTCCCTAGTGAGGAGGAACACATTAAAGAGGCAGTTAAATCATTTATATATGGCAGTTCTTACGGTTATTTGTTTACCTTTAGCCAATTATCTTGTTTCTTTTTCCTCACCTGACCTGCCCTAGGACCCTCCCCAACATGGGTGGGCAACATTTTTCCAAGATGGATTCCAGCCCAGAGGCCTATGTGAGACTTGGCATCATCTATTATGGGGTAGTGGCCCCTCCTTTTTGACCCCCAAGGAGGCTTTCTGTGCATGTGTAGTCAGGGCGGTCTCCTTGACCTCAAGAATGAGAATTATGTGGTCTCTTTATCTTTTATCTGGGAAAGACTCAGCTCCTCTCTGCCCCTGCCATTACTGTTATGTTAAAACGTCCACCAGAGGCAAAATCCAGCTATTTACCCTGTTCCTGTTCTTATTTCTATCTGGAAGTGTAAACAGGAGTCTGGTTGTAAATGTCTAACCTGGAGCCCATCTATCTCCTGCCTCACTTCCTCCCATAGTATTATATTCTCTAAGTAGAAGACTGTCCATTCAAACAGTATACTTATACCAGGGTTCCTGATGCTCAGACATGGTCCTCACGTTAAATCCTGTAACTTAATTTACTTAGATAAGAAATAAATATCATAAGTATTATGCAAACTCTTCCAGAGAGTAGAAAAAAATAGAAAGAAATTCCTAACATTTTTAAAACCTTGACAATGATATCAGGAAAGGTAAATTATAGATCAATAACTCTCATAAACATAAATGCAAAAATTGTTTACAGGGCTTCCCTGGTGGCGCAGTGGTTGAGAGTCCGCCTGCCGATGCAGGGGACACGGGTTCGTGCCCCAGTCCGGGAGGACCCCACATGCCTCGGAGCGGCTGGGCCCGTGGGCCATGGCCGCTGGGCCTGCGCATCTGGAGCCTGTGCTCCGCAACGGGAGGGGCCACGGCAGTGAGAGGCCTGCGTACCACCAAAAACAAAAAAATTGTTTACAGTATATTAGCAAACTGAAACTAGTAACACATGAAAAGGATAACATGTTAACCAAGTTGGGTTTATTACAGGCATAAAATATTATTTTAACATTTTCAAATAATCAATGTATTTCACTACATTAGCACAATTATGAGAAAAATCAAACATCATCCTATTAGATAGAAAACTGACAAAATTCAATACCCACCTGAAACCAAGCAGGACCCTGTGGGGCTTTCCTGGATACAAATCCTTTCTTTGTCCCTTACTTATTTGTAGGAGATAGGCTTCATTCAGCCTCCTAGACCTTCCCTGAATTCCAAAGAGCAGATTCAAACAGTTGCTAATCAGGGAAGTCAGGGAACACAGAAACAAGGGAGGAACAGTCAAGAAACAATAGTGTAGCAATAAATCATGGTCCTGGTTCCTCCTCAAGGAACATACATAACAAAATATCTTTGAGTTCTTATATAGGAACTAAGGCCCTCACCCAGGTGGAAGATGGTAATTTCAGGCTAAGCACATGATTCCTGGAGCACTGCCCTGTTACCTCACCACCAACCAATCAGAAGAAAGTCAAAGACCCTGCAGCCCTCACCCCAAATTTTGCCTATTAAAAACTTCTCCCAGAAAACCATCAGGGAGTTTGGGGTTTTTGAACATGAGCCACCCATTCTCCTTGCTTGGCCATGCAATAAACCATTCTCTCCTCCAAACTCTGTGCCTCACTACACGTCAGGCACACAAACTTGCATTTGGTAACAAATTCATGGCTTTAAAAAATCATCTTAGGGAACTAGAAGTAGAAAAAAATTCTCTCAATCTGATAAAGAATATCTATTAGGGGGAAAAAAGCCAACAGCAAACCTCATACTCAACAGTAAAATGTTGAATAATTTCTCTGGAGATTAGAACTGTGAAATAAAATTCATATTTATGGCAAGACAAGAAAAATTTAAACATAAAAAAATTCTTCTCTGCCCTTTGGTCTCCCCTATACTCCCACTGTATGCTGTGTATCTGCAGTATGCATTGACCAAAGCTCCCCCATAGGCAGAAATACCTGCTCAACCATAAAACAACAACATTCTCCTAGCATCAACAAGACAACTCCTTAAAAGATAACATTCCTTCTTGAGCTTGTAAAGGGTCACATGACCCACCGCGATGCTGCTTAAATCTGGATTATGTAAACTGTCAATAATACGTCATTTAAGGTACAGCCCTCTGTCTCAAAAACTCATATAAACTGTGTCTTGACTTCTACCAGGCAGAACAGTTCTCAGAGCTTTCTGAGATGCTCTTCCTAGGTTATAATCCTCATTTTGGCTTGAATAAAATTTTCCAATTCTTTCTTAGATCAACTAATTTTTCATCGACAGAACCAAGAAAAGGATATCCACCATCACAACTTCTATTAAAGACTGTACTGTACTGTTCAGTGAGGCAAGGGGCAAAGAAGTCATAGAATTGTTACAGAAAATGTGATTTTAAAAGTCCAAAGTGATTGAAATAAATAAATGAACTTATCAAGGTAGTTGGATACAAAGACAATATATTTAAAAATACTAATTTTATATACCAGTAACAAAGAGAAATCGTAAATTAAAAAAATATATTTTACAATTATATTTTTAAAAGCAAATGCTCAGAAATAAAGCTACTAAAAATGAGCAACTGAACAAGGTTAAGATTAAAAAAATAAATGAAAAGATAAAGCAGGTTCATAATTTATGAAACTCAATAACTTAAAGATATCAATTTCTTTTAATTAATCTGTATACACAGTGCGATTTAAATTTTAAAAATTTCCATTACTGCTTTTTGCAGAAATTTACTAGACAGTTTAAAAATTTGAGTGTATGCAAAGGTCAAGAATGGTTGAAAAATCTTTAAGAAAAAGAATAAAGCTAAAGGACTATCTGAAATCAAGATCCGTTGTAAAGTTAAAGACTGTGCTGTTTATGTGTGAATAGAGAAATTCTCCAGGGAACAGAACAGTGCCCAGAAATGCAAGGGGAAAGTGAAGTACAAAAGAAAAAAGCATGGTGTTTTCAGTAAAAGGTACTGGGTCACTCATATAGCTACCTGGAAAACAATAACCTCATACTCACATGACCGTATACAAAAAAAAAAAAAAGTAAATCTTTAATGAGAAATCTTAGGAGAACATCTTCATAATTAAGAGTAGGCAAAACTTTCTTAAACAGGACACAAGATCTCCTAATCATAAAACAAAAAAATGATAAAGTTTATTAAAATTAAGAACTTCTTTTAAACTGAGATCACTGAAAGTGTAGAAAGGCAAGCCACAAAAATGGGAGAAAATATTTGTCTATATTAAAGACTTTTATCCAGAATATACAAAGAAAAATATACACAAGGTGCAAATGAGAAATGGCAAATACTCATACAGACACTTCACAAAAGGGGGATATGAAAATGGCCAGTAAACATATGAAAAGGTGTTCATCTTTATCAGTCATCATGCAAATGCAAATTCAAACCTTAGCAACCATGAAATACATGCCAAAATGGCTAAAATGAAAAGGAGAAAAAAATTCCAAAATTCTCTTAGAAAGCTTTGGAACAACCACAATTATCATATGATATTGACAGCATATATTAATTGGTACAATATCTTTAGAGAAATATTTGGAGGTACCTGCTAAACATAGGAATAATGTTCATTGGCTATCATTGATCCAGGTGATTCTAATATCAATAGAAGCATGCCAGAATAGACTGGTGAAAAGTAAATCATGCACAATTGTTCTTTAGTAAAACTGTCCAGAGTTTGTTTAAAAAAACAAACAAAAGTAAAGAATAGCAATTCTACTTACAGGTATATAACAGAATTGCATACATATGTTTTCTTAAAGACAAATACCAGAATGTTTATAACAGCACAGATTAAACTAGGCCTGAACTTGAAGCTACTCAAATACCAATCAATAGTAGAATGGATAAAATAGACTGTATATTTACACAACAGAATACTGTTAAGTAATGAGAGTGAATGATCTCTAACTAAAAGCAAAAAAAAGAATGAATTTCACACACATGATACTGAGATAAAGAGGACAGGCACAACAGAATACATTGTATAATTTTGTTTATACATAACATAAAAATAGGCAGTACTAATCTATGCTGTTAGAAGCCAAGGTGGTGATTACATTTTGGCAAGTCAGAAAGTGACTGGAAACGGCATGTAGGGTGCAGGAAAAGGTGGTTCTGGGGTGACAGTACTGTTCTATTTCTTTATCTGGGCTTTAGTTACACAGGTAAATGCAGTTTGTGAAAACTACCAGTTATAGAGAGCTTGGTATGTAAACTTTTACATATATGTGCTATACAATAATAAAGGAATTTTAAAAATTATTTAAAAAGAAAAGCCACCACCTGCATGGTGCTTAAAATCTCTAGATTTTTGAAACAATTAAAAATTACAAGTTTGAGCTCACAAGTTAAAGTGATTTAAAGAAAATTAAAAGTTTAAATTAAGACATAATACTCTTTTATTAACCTAATTTTATTTTTTACATGTTAATAGAATGGTTTTATTAAAAATCATTTTAAGCTTTTGCATATTTGTGCAATTCTAGCATGAATTTTTTGCAAATAGGTTGCCACAAATGTTTGTCACCTGGCATTGATTTTGCAGAAGTAGGAAAACATATAACAAAATCTACCAACGATTATAGTGATTTTTATTCCCCAAAAATCAAATATTACTATTCTAGCTATTTTGTGTCCCTATAGAAAATTTTAAACACAAGTGCCTAAATTAAAGCATTTAGTTAAATGCCTCAATTTACAAAATGCATATTGTGTCCCTGTGATATCCTTTTTCACCCCCTACCTTAGACAATAGTTTTGAATCCATTTATGTCATTCTCCCACCTCTACTCTCATTGCTGTGTCTAAGCACTAGCTTGAAGTAAATATCTCCTTTTCCTTTGAAAATATTTAGTGAATTCCAGTGTCAATCCAACGACAAACTGTGCCATAATGAAATGGATCTTCATCTCTCCCAATGTTGCCACGCTCTCTTTGTGCCCCAACATTTATACACACACACATGCACATACACACATATGATCAAGTCCACTACCAGGTATCCTGTGTCCTCCAATCCCATGGAGGAATCATCCTGAGCCAGTCCTCCAGGAGTCAAGTACCATGCCAAACTCCTCCTGACCTTCCTGCCAATAAAACGTGCCAATATTTTACTCCATTCTCTCAGGACCAAGTCTACTTTCCAAAGGAACAGCTAAAATTAATCTGATCTGTAATCATATGTATAAACGCACAATAACCCCTACTTCTCTGTCGAGGGAAATGTAGCTTCCACAGCAGTCCTCTTGAGACTGTGCTTTAACTTTAAGGCATCATGCTCATTAGATTTCATGGAACATTTGCAGAAGACATTTTGTGGGTAGAAAAAGACTCTCTAAGAAGTCTTTTCATGCAAGTACTAGTCTATGGCAGATTTTGTGCAATCCACTGTCATATCATAATACTTCAGTATTTACCATTCTCTCTTAAAAAACCGATTTTAAAAGTAGACAAGGCTAAAATATTTAATAAAAATAAATAAGCAATTTTGAATAACAATTGTTCAGAACTTCAACTGCACAGTGAAAAGTTAGCCACTTTGGTTTAATTTCCTGTAGCATAAAAATTTTTCTATGTCCTTCTAATTTTATATTTTATATTAATAAATTAATTTATTTTAATCTATCTTTAGGGAGGCTGATTATTTGAAAATTTATTCCACTGGATCCTATTTTTCAAGTTTTAGTTTTGTAATATAGTCTAGAAATGCTAGGCTTATTGTAACGTTCTGACCTTTGAAATTAATAACTCTCTTTTAAATAATTGATCAGTGTTCTTATACCTCAAAGAATGTTTGATATAAGTTTTATTCACAATATTTGGGATAGTAAAATACCATAATTTTTTAGCCTTTTTAATTAAAAATATAACCAAACTAAAAAGAAAAAATCAATCTTAAGATCTTCCTGTAGAAAGATTTAAGCTAAAAAAACCTCTCCATTCTTATGACATTTTCTCAGCACTCAAGTGAATGCTATACATATGAAAACTAGTTTCTTTGAAAATCTCATCTATTTTATAAAGTTACTTAAGATTTCATGGGAATTTTCAGTTGGATTTAATCAAAGGGAGAAAAATGGTATAGACATTATAACTCAGCAGTTGTTTTAGTGTATGAATACTCTAAAGGTTTTGACATTTATTTCTTTAGAAGGGCATTCACTTTCTTATTATATATTTATAATACCAAAGAAGAAGGTACAACATATACCCTGCAAAAACATTTTGTATTATTGAGGAAGGCATGGAAAGCCTACTGGATGGGTAATGTAGACAGGAAGTAAATCAAGGTCACTGGGGACTAAGGTTGTGGCCCTGAGTCAAGTCTGAGATAGGAGCTATATCTAGAGAGAGAGAGATTACAAGAATTCATCAATGAGAGACAAGTTGTGGGAAAAACCAGGTATCATGGAAATAGTGGAGGCATGAAACAGAAAATTCCAAAAATACTGTTGAATAAAAATAGCAAAGTACAGCAAAATATATGAAATACTAGCATTCTAAGTGAAATAATAAAAGCAAAAAGACTCAAAGCATTACCATGTATAAGATTATATCTGCTATACATGTGTTTCCTTCTTTATTTCTCATGTCCCCAAAATAAATATATTTTTTCAACCCTCTACAAGTATGCATATGAAACAAATAATAGTGTTACTATTACTTCCAAACTGCCAGAGAAAGGATAAAAAGATTTTGATGGGGGAGAGGGGTATCAAAAGCATGCTTTAGGTTTACAGATCAATTATTAATATCATTATTATTTATTCATTGACATCAATTATTATTATTCACCAACTTTTATAGGAGAAAGTATTCATGGATTAATTTCAGAATACCTAAACATTTAAAAATACAAATTGAATAAAATAAATAGCTAATTCAACCAACAGACCAGAAGTGAGTTGCCACAGACCCCTACACGAGTTAGGGCTAAGTGGTAGAGTATTAAGTATACAGAAAGAGTTTCAGCCTTCAGATTCCAGAATGCACCTCCTATTTCCCTACACTCCCTCCACAGTCATTCATCAAACAAATGTTAATTTACCTACAAAATACCCAGGACCACAGAGCTGTTGGGTCTTTGATGGGGATGAGCTGTTGGGGAAAACAAGCAATTACAGTACATTATGATATGAGCTTTTTGACGATCTGCACTCTGGAGGCCTGCATGCAATAAAGACACTTTATTTTTGCCTGATGAGGAGAGTAAGAAGTATAGGGGAAAAAAACGTTGGAGGAAGGACTTAGTAAAAGTGTAGAAGAATTTAGGGAGCAAGCTACTCTGGTTTGGATGTTAAAAATGTTGACCTGATATATGATTTTATTTCCCTAAAGGATATCACCTATGCTATTCATTCATTCTAAATGGGGAAAAAACATCAGAGGAAAAGAAGTATAATTTGCCATTGTGACTTTCTACAATTTGCTTAGCATCTCAACTTTTTACATTAGCTTTTCTCTTCAGTTCCATTTATAGTATTCCAAAACTGCTGAGAAATTATCCCCTCAAAGAAAATAAGTTCATATTCTTAATAGCTGTGCTCAGATAAGGATACTAATCTCTGCCTTACAGAATTATTCTAAAGATAAAATGAGTTGTCTTGTCTCTCCAATTACCCTGAAAACTCCTTGAGAATGAGGATCTTGTCTTCCACTTCTTTTTCCCTTACACTATGCCAGCAGAGCATTTTCTTCTCCTAAAAGGCCCACAAAATTCTCACTGACCAGTTAAAAGTATAGTATAGCTGGCTTCCTATTCTGAGCATTTAAATCTTAAAGCTATTTGGTGGATAAAGCAGGGTAAATGTCTACAGTGGGGGAAAAGAGGGGTTGCCTAAATGCTCTGAGCAGGATGTCAGAGGCTACGCAGAGTGAGGATACTGTCACTGAAAGAGGGCAGCATGGCTTGGGGAGTGAGAGTTCAAACAACGTCAGAGTCCAAGTAGAGTGAGGAGTGATCCCATGGACCTGGGAAGGTGAGTATCCAGAAATGGAGAATCAGAGCCTGAGCAGGGCAAGAACAGCATCCACACAAGGGAGGCTGTAAAGGCAGTCATGGGAGATTGGGTATATACAACGGGATCAATGAAAAGAATCAGAGCTCCTTGGAGAAATGGCTTTTTCCATGTTTGGGGCAGAGAGTACACCTGGAACATATTTTTATTTTAGGAAGAAAGTGCTTAAAGAACAATGGGGACATGTATAAAGGAAAGAAGAGCTAGCTTAAATGAGCTCAAATTGATCACATCCAGGAACACTCTGAGCTTCAAAATAAATAATAGCAGTCAATTATAACCCATTGAACAAAAATGGAAAGTGGGACTCCGTATGTTATAAAAAAATAAATACATTAAAAGTTTGAAAAGGAAGGGATATTTTCATAGATTCAGACTAACCTCCTAATTTTTTTTATTTTTTTTTAATTTAATTTTTTTTTTTTTTTTGCGGTACGCGGGGCTCTCACTGCTGTGGCCTCTCCCGTTGCGGAGCACAGGCTCCGGATGCGCAGGCCCAGCGGCCATGGCCCACGGGCCCAGCAGCTCCACGGCATGTGGGATCCTCCCGGACCGGGGCACGAACCCACGTCCCTTGCATCAGCAGGTGGACTCTCAACCACTGCGCCACCAGGGAAGCCCTAAAAGAAGTAACTTTAAAATTAAGTCATCTGACAGATATCACTGTAAACAAATGATTCAAGTGAACATCCTCAGTAGCAGGACAATTTGAAACTATGTGCCACCAGATAGGGTACAATGAGAGAAACACAGCATCATTTCTGTAACACTCCTGTCAGTGAGGAACAGCTTGAGTCTAAATATGAGGAAATATCAGACCACTGCATACTGACGGCTATTCCACAACTAGGCTTTAATCCTCAAAAATGTCAGAGTCATGAAATCAAAGTAAGATTGAAGAACCATTGCAGACTGTAGGAGAACGACAACTAAATGCAGCGACTGATTCCGAACTAGATTCCTTTGTCATTTACAAATTACATTATTAGACAAGTTGGCAAAATTGGAATGGGATCTGAGCATTAGAGGGTAAATACGTCAGTATTAACTTTCTGGTTTTAATGGTTATATTATGGTTATTTAGGAGAATGTGCTTGTTTGTAGAACAAAATACTCTATACTACTTCTAAATACTATTAAGTACTGTTAAATAATGCCCTTGTTTGTAGGATTAAGTACTGGAGTGTTATAGGGCATCAGGTTGGCAGGTTAATCTCAAATGGGTCAGAAAAAAAATGTTCTTTGTCCCATACATCCACATTTTCTGTAAGTTTATTTGTTACAGAATTAATAAAAATACTACTTACTAACATTACAGGACATTAAAAATACCCTATAATTAGAAACATTTATACATTCACACAATAAAAACTATAAGCAAATACTATTTATTTCATGTGCTGTTTATCTACACATTTAAGCATTATGCTTCTAGACAGAAATCACACATTATCTCTTTAAAGGAAAAGCAAATGAACCACTATTAAACAAAAATACAGAAACGGCCTATTTGTGTCAAGTAATTGTGTTATATCGCTGTATACGTGTAAGTGATTTGGTTCCACTTATCTCCTTTGCTTTGCCATTAGGTAAGTGACACCTGGAGATAAGAACAGAGTTATTTTCATTCCCTTTACACACCAATTTCAGTTGTGGGTTTTCCTGACAGTCTACCATATTGTGAGCACCTCAAGAGTAGTATCCTTATATCCTTTAGCTTTGCATGACTTCCAAACAACCACAATAATTGGAAAGAAAAGGCTTTCCTGAGACTCACAGACATAGAAAACAAATTCATGGTTACCAAAGAGGAAAGGGAGGGGGGGATAAATGAGAAGATTAGGATTAACATATATACACTACTATATGTAAAATAGATAACCAACAAGGACCTACCATATAGCACAGAGAACTAGACTCAGTATTTTGTAATAACCTATACGGGAAAAGAATCTGAAAAAGAACATATATATATATATATATATATATGAATCACTGTGCTGTACACATGAAACTAACATGACATTGTAAATCTACTATACTTCAATTAAAAAAAAGAAAGAAACAAGTCTTTTCTCATGTACTGTAGTCTGATCAATATGTGAATGATCATTAACACTTGAAAAAGTTGTGCTAATAGAAGATCCCCTCAGGGCACATTAGCACACCTGAGACAAGTATGAAGGTAAGAGTGGACAAGAGAATCTGTATATTAACACAAAGGTCAAAACAGAAAATGTAGAGCACCATAGCCATCAATATTAATTATAGGTAATATATGTTTGCCTTCTCCTCCTTTTATGAGAACTGCCTTTGCCTCAGAGTTAGGACCCTGAGATCTTTGTTCTATATGAACAAAAATCTATAATCTCCATATTCATAGTTTACTGGGGATGAGGGCACACTTTTACAGTTTCTTTATGGAATTGATTGGTCTTTCTGTGCCTGCCTCCTTTTTCCCTCTTTCCTCAGGCTAGTTTTCTAGCTTCTGTACCTATGTTCACTAGTCCGATGTCTATTCTTTGCTTGTTCCAATTCCGAACTTCTGAAAGACAGAATTTAATTGGCCCAGCCTAGCCTCTAGAGATATTATCTGTTGGTTAGGTGGAGAGAGGTAAGAAGTCAGAGAAGTGTCCACAAACTAGATTATGTAGGACTTTTTGGGCCCTAGTAAAATATTTGAAATATTCTGAGTAAAAAAGAAAGTCACTGGAATTTGTGTGTGGGGGGGGGGGTTGTTTGTTATTTAATCAAGATATAAGACACAAAAAGGGAGTAAAGTATGCCTGTATATTGATGACTTTTACATATACCCTTCCCTCCCCAGGACAACACACATACCTATGTAAACACCGTGTAACTACCACCCTGATCACGTATACAATACTTCTAGCAATCCATTTAATACCCCTCCTTCCCTGAGAGGTAAGCACTAATTTGACTTCTATTAAGGACACTGTTTTTCCTGTACTTGAAATTCTTAAGGAAGATGCTATAGGTAATTGTTGTTTCTATTTTCTTTTGTCAACATAATATCTGAGATTTTCTATGTTTTGCATGTGCCAGGTTTTGTTTCAGATCACCAAGGAATTTTCCATTATAGAAATATATCACAATATATCTGTTCTTCCGTTGCTGGGTATTTCAGTGGCTTCTATTTTGAGATGATTATAAATAAAACTGCCAGCAATATTCTTGTACATATCTTCTTTTGTACACACGCACTAAATTTTCTAGGTATATAACTAAAAGTAGACTTGCTTAATCATAGGGCAAGAGTATTTGGATTTGGTAGAAACTACTAAAGAATCGTCTAAAGGTGATTTTACTGATTTACACTGCAACCAGAATGTATCAGATACAATGCATAATATATAAATATATAATGCCTTTGCTAACACTTGATATTATCAGGGTCTTTAATTTGGGCATTATTTTGAGTGTGTATTAGTATTAAATCATAGCTTTAGTTTGCATTTTCTTGATGACTACCAAGGTTGAGCAAATTTCATATGTGAAGTGGCCCCTTGAATATCCTGTTCTGAACTGTCTATTCAAGGATTTGTGCTCACTTTGGTTTTTTAGTCTTTTAAAATTGACTTATAGAAGCTCTTTTATTCTGCATGCAAATCTTCTGTGGTTTATATATAGCCAATATCTTCTCTCAGTAGGTGGCTTGCTTTTTTATTTTCTTAATGGTATCTTTTAATAAATAGAAATTTCTACTTTTAATTAAGTCCAATTTAGTCCAATGGTGGAATAACAGTTGGTGAAAACATTGTATGAGATTATGTGAAAGGTAGACTATGTATATAATAAACATGTAGAGTTGGGGAGGAGAACTTCAGACAAGATGTAAAAAGCATGAACTGTTGGGTTTTTATTTGTTTGCTTCATCTTGTTTAATTTTTTTTACCAGCTTCATCCAATAAAAAATTTCAAGAAAGAGACGTGATAGGAAACTAGTAGGTTTTTAAGCAAAATTTAGCAGATATATATAAAGCCAACTAACTTCAGGGTTGAAAGATGAAGTTATTTTCTATCAAAGATGTGACCATTACACTATGGGTCCATGGAAAGAACCAAATCCAGAGCTTTGCCAGTAAAATAAGGCTTCAAGGTAAAAACCAAGGGTGGGGTTGTAATACCCTTTTGCTCTTTAACAAGCTCTTAAGCTTATCATGATTCTTAGTTTGGTGTGGTGGCTCAAATGTCATTCATGAAATTCCTGTGTCGTTAGTGGCCTTATCTTTATTGGGCTTGATGACATATTTAAAGTTTTTTAAAAATCAAAATGAAGCCATTGCAGATATGGTTTCAGACACATTCCTGCATCACTCAGAATCTGAATTTCCTGAACTGTATCAAACTCAAGGACACCACCTGATATTTTCAAAACAATAACTGCTAGCAGCTGCTAGCTGCAACCTTGTAGTTCAAAGTACCCCTTCTTTTGCAACTATGTAATCATTTAGAACCCCAGGCAATCTCACTTAAGAAGGACGCTTACTTCTTGCCAGCTCCAGTCCTAATTCTTGACACCTTATGTAACCTTACAGTTTTTTTGCCTTGATAAGCCTCCCCCATTTTGTAGTTCGGTGGAACACAATTCAAGTGCTTCTAGAATCTCTGTCTCCTGGACTACATTTCTAACAAACCCCAAATAATGCGTCTTTATTTCAATCATGTCTCCGTTTCTGAAATCTGGGTTAACAGGCTGCTCCAGTATGTCATTCACTTTCACAAAAGACATGGGAGTTGTATTAGTTTCCTAGGTTTGTCATAATAAATTACTACAGGCTGGGTGGCCTAAAACAACAAAAGTTTATTCTCTCACAGTTCTGGATGCTAGAAGTATAAAATCACAGTATTGATAGGGCCCATGCTCCCTCTGAAGCCTCTAGGAAAGAATCCTTCCTTACTTCTTCCTAGCTTGTCGTAACTCCTGACAATCCTTGGCATTCCTTGGCTTGTTGCAGCATCACTTAAAGGCACAGAACTGAAGAACAGCTAAGTGTGTTCAAACAGATTGGCATTTCTGGATGGTAAAGCTCATAGGAGGGACTGATGAGAGATAATATTGGAGAGTTGGGTAGTAGCCAGAGAATGGAGGGCCTTGATTGCCAGATTAGTAGAATGGACTTTCTCTTTTAGACAATGGAGAGTTATAGAATGATTTTAAGCAAAACAATGTGAGTGACACAATCTGGTCTATTTAGAAAATAAAATATATTTGCAAACACAATGCCAACCCCCATGCATCCCAAGTGGCTTATTTCCCTTCATCCCTCTGTAAAATAATCTTGTTCCTTGGACTTGAACAATCTAAACCACACTCTCCTTTTGATTAATGACTATACCAGATGGGACAGTTTCACAGTTCTGACCGAAAGGTACTGTATCCTACTCTATCCTACATAGCCAGAAAAAAATTATATAATAATCTAAATAAGCTTATGCACTCTTTATCTATAATATTTTTCCTAGTAGCAAAGTCACACTCATTATTCCACCAGCTCTTCCTTTCTTATGTGTATGTACACAGATTGCTTTATACTTGTTGCTTCCTTATTTTTCCACGTATTCAAAGTTAAGCTTGCACATCAATGAGTTTGCATTACCAACCTAGAGAAAAGTCTTTTGATTATGCCTGCTAAATTCAAAGAACAAATTCACTGAGTTACTGAAGAGTCAAATCAGCTTGTATTTTGCAACAAAATTTACATTACAAATACAAGTAAAATAATCACAAATATATTGCTACACATTGCAATGTGACAATGTCACTGTTTTATTCCAGTGAAGGATGAATCACACACGAAAATAGAATTGTTAAAATATTCCTTTTCTGAATCTCCATCAGGCTCAATGCAGGTGCAATTGGTCTCTTGTGTTCTCAGAAAAAAAAGAAGCAAGTGGCCAATTAAAGCGGGAATGAGCCCACTGAATGGTCAATTTTTG
Organism: Phocoena phocoena; assembly: GCF_963924675.1. Taxonomy (NCBI): domain Eukaryota; kingdom Metazoa; phylum Chordata; class Mammalia; order Artiodactyla; family Phocoenidae; genus Phocoena; species Phocoena phocoena. Next base: position 55,770,712 of record NC_089222.1, read on the forward strand.
GCAGGCATTAAGTTGCAGATGTGAAAAAGTTGGCTCTAACCTACTCTGAAAACCATGACATACAAAGAGAAGTAAACAGGAAAGGACACCTTCACACTGTTTTGGTCTCTTACAACCAGCAAGGAGGAAATAAAACCAGCAGGTATCTCACTTAAAGAAATATTTGTGTAGATCCATGGCTTTTGCAACAGTTATATTTTCTTTAATATTATTGATGAGTGGTGATCACCTCTTCTGGCTATATATACACTTTGCTAACAAAAGCACGAAACAAAAGAAAATAGGAATATAAACTAATATTTGGTCTACTCAGCAGCAAAGAATGCGTTTGACAGAGTTGTAGAATCCTGGTGTTTTGGAGTCATAACTCAATATGCCTTTTGACAGGATACAGCTTTATTCTTCCTTCCTCAGAAATAATATTCAAATATCTTTAGCACGTAGTTAAATATTCATCCTGGTAAAAAGACTGTGTGTGGGTGTGTGCATGCATGTGTGCATGTGTGTTTGGAAATTTGGGTTGGACAGATACCTAGAGAGCCATATTGACAGCCATAATAAGACTGGACAGAAAAAATCCTACTTGCTGCCATATTATAGCACTATCCTCATTTTTTGGCAATATCTGAATTAGAAAGCTATAAAAATCTTTTGTTTAATGTGATAGATTGAGAACTGGAGGTCCTGTAAAACCTTACTTGGAGCTTCCAAGAATTAAGAACCAACTGAGTATAAAGAATGGGGCAAAGGTTTAAGCACCCATTACAGAAATTAGGGAAAAAACGTGAGGTCAAATAGTTTTAGCTTATAAGTGAGCCACTTTACACACACACACACACACACACGCACGCACGCACACACACGCACGCACACACACGAGTCAGGGCACCTCTTTTTCAGTGTGACTTAATTCTTGGAGTTGTTAGTGGCATTCCAGAACACAGCACACATCCTTTTCAATTCTTGCAGTATAAAAGGCTCTAAATGGGAATCAGAATCCTACCTTTCAACTCCAGCCCTACATTTAATTCTGTAAACTTGTGCCAGTCATATCACTTCTTTAAGTCTTAATTTCCTCATCTGTACAATTAACGGGTTGGACTCGATTCCAAAAGTTCCACCTGTTACATTCAAGAATTCTACACTTAGCAGAAATGAGCAGATATATCTTCTATATTACTACACTATGCTACTGGTTTATTTGTTTTTCAGGAAATGAAATAAAGTATCCAAGAAAACCATAAAGTTGTTTTTATTAAAAAAAATAACTGACCCAAATTTTAGTCAAACTCATCATGCAAATATTGACTAAAGCAATATTTTATTGAATCAAAATAACACATTCATTCCAACTACTCATTTAATACTCCATGTCATTGTAGAGCAGCCCTTGCAAGTGAATGCAAATCCTTATATATCCGTCCATTGATCCAGCATACCCTGCACAGGCAGACTTCCTTCCTCAGGCAATTTGGACTCAATATTTGCTTCTATAGAGCTGAAACTTAACTCTCTATGGCTTCTACTCATTTTTCCTAGCTCTCATCTTCTGGAGGACTATACATAATGACTTTAATCCCTCTTCTCCATGACAACTCTTAAAATATTTGAAGATAGCAATCATATCTAATCTATGTCAGTTCTCTCAGTTATACCTAGTATTTCATATCCCCTTATCATTAGCTCTAAATGTGTTTATATCCCACTTAACATGTGGGTCCAAGCACAAAATGATAAATACCATGAAAAGCTGTTCTTGTGCCATTATTGTGGATAAATTCTTATAAAAGATTAACAGAAACTACCTCCTATTATTTACTCATATGGGGTTTACAATGAACTAAGTTAAAATCTTCTTAAATGTATTCCTGTTAAGGCAAATTTCTTCCTTCCCGTATCTGGAAAATTGGTAAAAATGTAAGAGAAAAGATGCATAAACCAGAAGTAAAGAGTTTTCCAATGATGGAACTCTGTTCTCTGATTCATGCTATGTGATATCTGGGGAGATTTAAAAATGAAAATGTTTTCATGTCATCTTGGATGTGTGGTCTTCCAGTTGGGATTTCCTTCCCTTTATTTTAAACTGACAAACTAAGAATTCTTCAGTGCACACTTTCAACATATACCACACTTTTTTTCAACTCTGTGCACATGAGTTATAAAAAAATAAGCAGAGTAGAAACAAATGCCCAGTTTTAGCTCAACGTCACAGCCGGCCTGAAGCTCTCATGGGAGATAATGGCCCATTACACAATAACACACACAAAAGGTTTTGACACTTCAGTCACTGGGAACAAAACACAATAGCATTTTGTCTTCGAAATGCATAAAAACATGACAGTCTTAGTAGTTAATGAAACATAAATATCTTTTTTACTGTGCAAAAATACGCTCAGAAAGCCAGAGTGGTGGTTATGAGAACTTTGGTACAATCCCTGGGTCTTTGATATGGTAGAGTGTTTATACCTCCACGACATGGAAGAAAGGATGCATTACTTTATCAATGATTCACCACAAAATAAAAAGCAGTATACATATAAATAACATCAATTAAGAGGTACTGATAAAATTCTCTTGCATGGTCATGAATTTTAAAAATCAATGTGTTTTGAGGACTTCCCTGGTAGCACAGTAGTTAAGGATCTGCCTGCCAATGCAGAGGACACGAGTTCCATCCCTGGTCCAGGAAGATCCCACACACTGCGGAGCAACTAAGCCCATGTGCCGCAACTACTGAGCCTGCGCTCTACAGCCTGCAAGCCACAACTACTGAGCCCACGTGCCACAACTACCGAAGCCCTCATGCCTAGAGCCCATGCTCTGAAACAAGAGAAGGCACCGCAATGAAGAGTAGCCCCCGCTCGCCACAACTAGAGAAAAACCCATGGGCAGCAACGAAGACCCAACGTTGCCAAAAATAAATAAATTTATTTTAAAAAAGCAATGTTTTTGAACTGTTTCTTTAAAAGACAAATAATGTTTACCTTAAAAGAAAGTGACAACTCTTGAGTCTAACATTTAGGATACACAAGTCTAACTTTCTGAACTCAAATGGGAAGCATTTAGTATTTGGCATATATCATAATCACAAGGAAGCAGTCAAAACAATGTTTATTTGATATAATTTGCAAACTGAGTTATTGTGATAGCAAGAAAGGCAGACTCAAAGCAGTTGCTTATTCCTGATATGTTTACCCAGCATTTTGTTTAATTCACGTAAGTTACCTTAATTATAAGGGTGATCGTGGGCATAAATGCTCTCCAGACACACGCTGTTCTCCATTCCTGACCTTGGTGAAACCTACTCTGAACTCCCTTTATTGATATGAGTTTCCTATAACCTTGCTCAAGTCAGACTGTGAATCCTTGACCTTTAGAGAGTTGTGAAAATCCCTTCTGGGAACTGTCTTTTTATCCTCCTCTGCTTCAGAACAAGGGAGGAACTTAGGTCAAAGTGATAAACTTCTTAAACCACTTGAGGTGAGTCTGACCATATCTCAAATCTGAAGAGCATCTTGCGTCAGCACCTATAGTGAATATTCTTAGAGATGGTCAGCTTGGAGGACCAAGGTCAGTATTTTGTGACCATATCCATTGCTCTTTAATTCTCTTCGTTCTCCAACAGTGTGACAGAGGGAGCAAAACTTCCCAAATTACCTCGTGATGTCTGATGTCCCAGACACTCTCCATGAAGATGACAATTCTCCCCCCACCACAGGGAGCCTTTAATCCTGCAGCTGCAGAGATCTTATCCATCAAGGTTGCCAAACCCTCCTGGCACTGGTCCCAGTCGCCTGAGGTTTACTTGCAAACAATTCCAGGACTTTTCATTTAGCTACCAAATGAGATTTGGGTTGGAAACAATTCATTCACCATTCAAAGGTATACTGTGTTACCACTAACTCATTTTTTTAAGTAGAACACATGATCTCAAGCACTGTTAGAGATCCTTTGATGATTAATAAGACGACTGTTCTCACTACACGAAAAGTGCTTGAGACCCAAATTGCAGTACAGCGTAGTTAAATACATTTGCGTGAACTGGCTCTCCAAAGCTGTTTTGCAGGGGCAAAAGGCTAAAACTAGCCATGGTGAGTACTTGTACACAGAGGACTCAATTAATGCCTTGAGTATTGCATGAGGAAACTAGGGATTTGTTTATTGTTCATATGTGGGGAGAGAGTATTATTAATAAACATCTTGGCATGAGAAAGGCCAAATTCCTTAAGGTGAAGAAAATAGACTTTAAAGCCAAAATACGTGGACTTAAATCCCAGCTGTACCTCCTTCCGAGCTGTTTGAATTTGGGCAAGTTATTTAAGTTGGCTGTGCTACAATTTCAATAACTACAGAATTAATACTAGCCTAAGTGTAATAGCTAAAGAGATAAAATTCTCCAACAAAGTCCTAGTTAGCATTTGGTCAAGTGTTACTGAACATATTGATATTTATGAAGATATCAGCAGAAAGATAAAATAGCTACAAAGGAATGTTGAAGTAAAATTGCAAATTAGATGTAGCGTTTGCTAGGCTAAATTTCAACAGAGCTATAAAACCATATTACTTTTGGAGTTGATATATCTCCAGGGCTATTAAACTGTAGGAACTTATTAATTTCTGCAGGTCAACTTCTAACCTGAAAAGGCCATAAACCATCTGCACATTTATCAATCATTGATTGTTAGCCAAACAAAGTTACATCCTCTGCATACGTCAGATGATGCTCAGATGGGCTTATTGGAAAACAATCTAGCATGAAATTTTAAAAATCAAGAAGTAATCATTTTGCCCTATCTCCAAGTTTGGAATAAATAACTTTTAGCAGCTTCACCATAAGTTTTATGTAAGTTCATATTTGTAAAGCACTTAGAAAAGTGCTTGGCCCAGTGTTCAATAAAATACCCACTGCCTAGGCAGTAGCAAAAAGGTATGGCCTAGAGAATCTTTGTGATATTCTAAAACGGCTTACATCATTTGCCTGCAATAATCTTTAGGGCAAACAAAGGGATGGTTTAGTTGTGGATCCACTCCATAAAAAGGCTTTTGATCCAGAAGTGACATCTTTTATGTTCTAAGAAATTTATACAGCAGGTTAGAGATATGCTTGTGCTTAAGCTCTTATTACGACTATTGTATATATACAGTTTAATTCTAAAAGGCTACTAAAACAGAATTTCCACATTTTGATGGAAGTACCAGTCTTTCTTTATAGAGTTTCTCAGAGGGAAAAATCAAGCACCAAAATAAAGAAGAGAAATATTCAAACCAACTTGAATGCCTTAATATGACAGTTATTTATATTTGGGGACAAAAGTATTAAGTATTTTACTTTTTCATTTCCAAAATATCTAGGCACTATTACCCAGGCATATTTTTCTCATTTTTTTCTACCCACTGTGTACAGAAAAAATATAGATATTTACAAAGTCATACTATATTCATGATCCATTAAATTAGCATATAATTTATTAGAGAGATTTTTGCTGCTATCAAAATTCCAAAATCCACTTTACCTCTAACAATCTTAAAGATGTTATTTGTTTAATATTGGAAAAGAATTATGCTACAACCTCTTAATCAAAGTCCTGTTCAGTGTCAGTATCTATTCAATTTTGCATGTCCCCAGCTTGATGGAAACGAACTACCTCTTAGCACTACATAAATATTTATATAGTAATCCATTACTGATCCATTACTTCCAAACATTTTACTATAGCTTGCTAAGGGCTGCAACATGACATTTCTGGGTGGAGCTGAACCATTATTTTGTTTCCACAAGAGATGCTTTGTTCACATAAAAACAAAAATGCCAATGCTAGTATTTAATCAATGCAGTCACTACTGACATAAAACAAAGGCAAAGTATCTAAATCAAGACTTGAAAATGAATCCAAAAATGTGTATAAGAACATTTTAACATGGAAATTCAATTTCCCTATTAGGTTAAAATTTCTCTCTACTCATTGGTACTGTGACCTCATACTCAGATGATCTCATAATACTACTATAATACAGGAAATATTTCTAAACCCCAACTTTACAGATGAAGAAAATGAGCGGTTTAGTGAGGTTAAATGACCTGTGCAAAGCCACACACATTCAAACCTGGGCTTCTGCTTCTAGGGCACTTAATGTCTGTAACTTAGCCTTTGCTACAAGCGTATCCTCTTTTACTGATATTCTTTGCCTTATACGTATGCTAAATGCCTCACCTACACCATGTATATAAATTATACAAATTTACCCTTGTCCACCACCTAAAATGAGGTCATCCTAACATGTACTTAGTGTTTGAGTCTGTTTTGCTCTTTACTGCAACAGTTTTCTGGTTTAGATCGTCAATTCACTGAACCAGGGTTAATATCTCTGAAAAGCAGGGTAAGTAGTTTTCAGTATCCTGAGAGTAAATAATGGATAAAGATGGGGTCAAGTCAGGAAGCAGCATGCTGTAGGACATGGCAGCAGCAACATAAGAATCAGACCTACAGGTGTTTCAGTCTTAAACCTGCCATTTACTTGTGTGTGATATTCAAAACATTAGCCTCATTAAGCATCAGTACTTAACAAGATAATGTAATAAAAGTGCTTTTCACAAGCACAGTACAGAAGAACTTTTCAGTAAATTAAATGATCAATTCTTTTATCAAAAATAAATCTCATCATATTTAGCATTTGTAACAGATAAAAAATTATCTCTTCAATAAACAGAGATTTTTGTAGTATTATTAGTAAAGTTGGGTGTACCACCTCATGCAAATGGGCATGATAAAAGCTGATCAATGATGGTAACAAGTTCTCCTCACACATGTATAGTCTTATATAAAGCATATTTACCTCCATATACTTATTTGATTCACTCATTAAGCTCTGTGAATTAGTTTATCATCATCATCCTCATCATTTCCATACTGAAAATCATTTCCAAACTGAGTTTAGAAGACACAAAGTAACAGGCTCAAATTCCCATGCCCAGTAAAATGTAGACCCAGGAACCCATATTCTTTATTCCCATTAAATCAACATATTTCTCACCTTCCTAATTTTTGAGAGTGCTGGATGTGAAATCTGACATGAGTTGTAAAGCAACAACCAACCACAGAAAAATCATCAGCCAATCATTTTTTAAAGCTTCCTCAATCCCAGCATGCTCATTGACTCAACTCGAACAGAATTTCAAAAAAAGGGGGAAGGAATAAATAGGAGGGAATTCACCAATATATCTTTTGCCAGCCTACGACAAAACAGTTTAATGTAATAAGTAAATGTATTCATCAGTTCCTGTGTCAACCTGAGTACCACATTTTCAGTTAGCCTTTTCAAGACTACTAAAATGGAATTGCAGATATCTGTGTGAAGAAGATGATTCTCGATTCACAATAGCATAATTAAGATACAATAGTATTGAAAAGAAATGAGAACTATCCCCTTTAGCTAGTTGACAAGATGCAATGTAGAAATACGAGGATGCAGAACCAGTAAACCTGTTGTATCCCATTCATCCTCTCTTAGTTGGTATCTATTCAGTCAGACTTCCTCGCACCATTTAAAGCTTTAATGGAGTGTACAGTTACATGTGACTTCTCTACAGATTCCCAAGCTGCAGCAATCATCTGCTAACATCTCTAAATCCTCACAAGCCTAGTTTTTTTTTCCACTTAATATATAGTCAGTATCGCACATTGAAAAGGCCATAGAATCAATCAGAGTCTTTGTTTCTTTTAGAGAAATATGGCACTTCGGACTCCCTCCTCTCTTTTGTCTGTCTTACATGCACAACATTTTAGAACTCTAACCCCTTCAATTTACAGATGAGGAAATTGAGGCCCAGAGAGGTGATAGATTGTACTGTGTGCAAACAAAGTGCCACTGGTTCATGCAGAGTCAGAACTTAGACTCAGGTACCCTGATTTCAACAGCAATGTGCCTTCTGCTACCAGGTTTCCTCAGATTAAAGGAATGAGGACTTAGAAACTTTCACAAGTGGTGCTATTGAATGCTAAATTAGTACTTACAGAGGTTTGGTCTTGGCCATAATTAAGGTGTCTTGCTTAAGTATTCCTTTTTAGATAAACTCTATCCTTTCTAATCCTATATAAATCCACCAGAGATGAACGAAGTCAGGAAGAGAGGTTACAACCAAAGGGTGAAGAAAAACAGGAATGAAAGAAAACATGTTATGTTTGTATCTTGCTCAATAATAGGCAAATAATTTAGTAAAGCAAAACAGTAAAATGGAAATTGTAAAGAAAGCATAGGAAGTCGAAAAAACATTTTCTAACGACATGAAAATGGTCAAAAGCAGTACTCAAAACAGCATGAATGTTTTCACTGTGTGCGTGTGTGTGTGTGTGTGTGTGTGTGTGTGTGTGTGTGTGTGTACGGACGGAGAGAGAGAAAGTGAGTAACATGACCAAAACTGGAATGAAATAAGCCAAAATATAATGAGGATATTGTAATTATAGGTAAATCTGTTCAATTTCAAATGTTGTTTATTGTTACTATAACATGCTAACTAAAATTAACACTTGCTCCTGTAGAAATGTTTTTAGAAATCTTTTTTTGGGGGGGGCAGGAGTATCTATATAAGGAAATTTCTTGATGGCTTAGATAATTATCTATAAAAAAACATTATTTTTCTGTGCTTATGATTATCAAAAACCTAAGAACAAGTGAAAAGAACCAAAAAAGAAAAGCTTCCCATATTTGTTAAAACATAATTTATGATAAGTATAGTCTAGCTCCATATACTTTTTTTCAGAAAAAGAAATCTTGCTAGAAAATAAGAAACATCTTCCAATGATGACTGGTGGCTCATGAACAAAAGGTGCTCAAATTTTCAAAATCCAAAACTTAATCTGGAAGGAAAAGAACACAAGCCTAACATAAGGAAATGAGATGCTGATGAAATGCTTACAATTCTAAAACACTGAGTGATCTGACCTGGGATGATGTGGAAAGCAATCTATTACATTTACATGGCAGGTAATGAAAAACAAAGGTAAACAATTATTTTCAATCTTTTGGCAGATGTTTTAAAATCACTGTCTATGTAATTACAAAAGAAAAATTATCCTGAAAAAGAGAAAAAAAAAAAACTTATCTCTGAACCTCTGAGAAGTATTTAAGCCTGAGAAGAATGGCTCACTGGAGGCTTCCATCCAGTTTTGTGCAGGTTTTTGCTTTAATTTTATTTCCGGGGAGGATTACCAAAATCAAAGCCATTTTCCACGCAGATACCGCTCATCTCTTTTCCTATACCTGATATACAATTGCCATTCATTTCTATCTATGAAATGTTATCCTTCTTTTAAGATTCAACTCAAGCGCCACCACTCTGATCACATAAACACACTCATACATACACACGTCTTCCCTTTGAACTTCTATTGTCTCCACTGTCTTTATGCATATGGAGTATTTCCTTGCTCTGTTAATTAAAATTGTGTAGTTCTGACCTATCACAGGCTGAAGCCCCTTTATTGGTCCTGGGCAGCATTTTCTGTATCTTTATATTTTCTCTAGTTCCTTGCACAAAATAGGTGCTTCGTCTACAGGAGAAGAAAATAAAGATGTTAAGAGGACCAGAATTTAAACTGAAATCTGAACGTTTGAACTTGAGAAAGGCATTTAAACTCTTTGGATCTCAACACAGAATTTTAATGTTGTTTTAGCTAGCAAAGTTAGCCCATGGTGTTGTTGTAAAGATAAATTAGGTAATAACTATGAATTGATTTACAAACTATAAAAAAGTATAGCTTATATTGGAAGCAGATTCTAATGCTGTAGAGAAAAAAAAAAAAAACAAACCTCAGGCTACAGAGACAAATAGATGTGCATTCTAATTCTGGCCTCTGCCCTTACTAGATGGGTCCTCTTACAGCCCCATCACCATCTATAAAACTGTGATAATAATATATATCTAGCAAGATATTGTAAGGATTAGCATTCACAGAGTCTGGGAAACTGTCAACAAATGGTAGATTTATCATTATTATTCAAGTATAAGGCATTACTATACTTATATTTCAAAAAGAGATAGGATGCAGTAAACTACTAATACAATCTAAAACAGCCCCAGAAGTTTGATAATGGGTCTTCATGCCATATTTCCTGCTCCTTGAATTGAAATACAGGCAATATTCAATTAATATTGCCAATTCAATTAATTCTCAGAAATTGGTCAACAATTGATAATAAGAAATCAACTCTGGTTTTATGTTACTTTCGGTCTACATAAAGGCACCTAAACTGTCTGTCTATATAATAGAAACACCTGTAGAATTTCATGAAATGCCGAATCTTATGTCCCATAACTGATATATTGAACAAATTATCCACCTACAATTATATCACAGTTGGTAGGAACTCAGAAAGTCTAATGTACCTGAGTAGGCTACCTCTAAAGTTTACATTCAGTCTAAATTTAATGATAAGGCAACAGTCCCCTTTTACAACAAGGATAATGTAAGAAAGGATGTAACATTATTTTGAATGTTATAGAAGTATAGTAAGAGTTGTATTAGAATAAAAAATTGTTAAAATGTCTACATTATTGTCATTATTACCATTATTATTATCATTATTGCTATTATCACTGTTATCATACAGTATGTGTGCATATGAGCTCCTCTCAAAGCATCAACATGAATCCTTTCTTCCCATTTGCTACTTCAGTGAGTTGCTTCTTAAATTTACACTATTACCCTGCCCCACCATCTCTAACTAAGAGTTTACAACTCAAAACAATAATCTGTGAGAATTTTAAAAGCATTCATCCAAGTGGTTTGATTTCAGAGAATGAGAAAGTGTGCCATTTGTCTCATCTAAAATAATCACGGCACTATCTGGAAGGTTAATCTGGGTATATCATTCTTGAGATTTTTAAGGAAAGATGTATGTCAGATACGTAAGGTGAGTCAAAAAGTTAATGTCATCACAGCTAAATCTTTAAATTGACCCTTAAAACCTTGAAAGTGACTTAGAGATTCATGTTTATTTTGATTTGATGTAACAGTAAATTATATACAAATGTACATGAACAACATGAAGTACACAGGACATTCAAGATACTGTCAACAGTCTCACTTAGTGAAGCAAGATCTTAACTAACTACAAGGAAAAAAAGGAAATTGTTGCAAATATTAATCAAATGCTAGCTCATTGTCTGTATTTTTATAGTATGAACTTCAACAGAGTATTCAAAATTCTTCTTGATACTTTAAAAATAGACAACTACCATATGGATTTTGTTAATCTTGATTTAAGGCAAAGAAGGTCAAGTTATTCTCCTCTTTCCTCGTAAGTGATCCCTTCTACCAAGCCATTATCATTGGTACATATCATAGTCCTACATCCTCTAAAATATATATATATTATTCACATAAATATTGATTACGAATATATTATTATATAGTTGAAATTTACTCATTTTTGAAGTGTGCAATTATTATTTTATTGAATGTCTGAAGTTTTAGTAATTTCCTTTCTTTAACTTAAACTGAAATCCTATTAAAGCAAGGAGATATGCAGTTTCCGTTGACAGGACAAAAGCCACATCATGCAACTCACTCGTTTCACAATATGACCATGAAAATTTGTGTAATATAAAACTTGCCTCCTACCTGTCTCAAGGAGGCATTTTGAAAAATAAAGAATAAATTACTTTAAAGAGTTTTTAACATAATGTGTTGTACATAAGCTTAATAAAAATGAAAAATGCTGGAATTCCTTCAAGTTGAAATGATATCATGCACAATCCACAATGTACACACTCCAAACATTTCTATTTAATAAAGATAATAGGTACTTAGGAAAGTTTTGTAAAAGGTATAAGAAAATTGATCTTTTTAATGACTTTTCCCATTTTTAATAGAATAAATAAATAAAACTTTGTGAGAATTCAGTGCTTTAATCTCAAAAACAGAGAAAGAGAGAAAGGAGGAAAACAAATACCACTTTTAATCATCCCCAATTTCAAGTTCTCATGCCCATGATTATTCCTGAACTAAGGGATCTTAATAGGCCATCTCCTACCATTCCAAAAACACTGCATAAAGACAGCTGTTTGTCACCATTTGTGAGATAAGGCAGCATCCAGGCTCCCTGGGCTCCATTATAACTCTGGATCCAACAGCTGCATCCAGAGCTTTCAGAAATTCCTAAATTTCACCCCTGAGATTTTCCATTAGCCAGACAGCCTCTTTGCTTGAGTTAGTGGTAGAAATAATTGAGAAATGCTTCTGTGTTTTAGCTCTGTAATGTGTGGAAGAAGAAACACAAGAAGAAAAATTCTTGCACCATCCTCTTCCTTAGAGCTCATCTTCAGTTAGCTTTGAGGTTCTGTCAATCCCCTGAAATCGCCTTCAAATACTTTCATTTACTTTCTAATCACTTCTGACTCGAATTTGCAAAATTTTTCTAAAATCATAAAAATTTCCTGTCTCTCCCTCCTTCAAACAGCCTTGCATGCTACCCCAGAGTTATTCGCCTGATGCCCTGGTCCATGCATATTAGGGGACAATATGGTGTCAATGTGGGCTACCATTCTCTCCCAGACAGAAGGACAAGTTTAGGTGATCACCCTTGGAAACAGAAAGAAATGAAAATTCAAAAGAAAACAGATGGCCATTTTTATATTAACTCACCCTACGATATGTTTCTTTAAATATTTTGCAGATTAAACCAGATCGCTTCCCAATTATCCATCAAAACCACAAGGTACAGTCTCAGAATGAAGTAACTGGAATAGAGTGATTTAAGCAACCAAAACAAAAAAGCAACCAACCCTGTTACGTCTGTTCTATTATAATATGACTGAAGACATATTTATATTTTTAGTCTGTAGCTCTTTCCTCAGTCTCAGAACTACATATCCATCTGCCACCTTGACATCTATACTTGACTATCTTATAAGCATCCCAAATTTTAATGTGGACAAGTATTAACTTTTGAAAACTCCCCTTCAAACATTTTCTAAAAATTGGCATATCTGCATTTTAGTATATGGTCCCTCTATCCTCCCACCTGAATCAGCTTTGATGATTTCATCTCCTATTTGCCACTCATCCAAG